>NC_142070.1:78280000-78455000 GCF_059756535.1 Pantherophis guttatus | reverse complement strand
GGCGGGGCCGGTGGGAGGAGCCTGAGCCGGAGCCCGGGGATTGCAGCCCGAGGGGTCGAAAGGAGAGAAGGGATCCGGCTGCCGAGCGATGCCTCCCGCAGGGACGACCGCCGCGCCCGCTGACGACGCCGCTCGGCTGCTGACGACGCCCGTCCGGCCTCTCGGTGGGTGCTTGGGGGGGGGGTTGTTTTGGGTGGGGGGGTCTGCAAAAAACGGGGGGGGGCTTCCCCCCCCAGCAGCCCCCAAATCCCTTTGCAAACTTTGCAAACTTTGCAAAATCGGTTCTTTGCAATGGACTCAACGGGGGGGGGGGAGGTGGGGGGGAGGATCAGGACCCCCCCCAAATTTTATTCTCTCTCTCTCTCTCTCTCCTTCCACCGACCCGGAGGAGGGGGTCCAACCCCCCCCCCCCATTTTTATTGCTCTCCCCTTCCAAGCAGCCCCAAAGGCGGCCCCAGCTCTTGGGAAGAGAAGGAGGGGGGGGGGGAAGTTGGGGTGGGGGCACTCAGCCTTTTTTTTGGGGAGGGGGCGGTTTCTTGGACTTTTCTTGGCTAAAGGGGCCCGCCCGGTTTCTGATGGAGGCCTTTTTTTGGGGGGTGGGTGGGGGTTGATGCCTAATCGGGGCAGGATTAGTCCAAATGCCCTTGGAAATGTCCCGCGGTTCCTTCCTTCCCTCCTTCTCCTTCTCTCCCTTTTTCTTTATTCCTTCCCTTCTTCTTTTCTTTCTTTTCCCTTCCCTTCTTTTCTTTCTTTCTTTTTTCCTTTCCCCTTCTCTTTCGCCTTCCTTCCCTTTTTCTTTTTTCCTTTCCTTTCCTTTCCTCTCCTTTCTCCTTTCTCCTTTCCTTTCCTTCCCTTCCCTTCCTCTTTTCTTTCTTTCTTTCCTTCCTTCCTTCCTTCCTTCCTTCCTTCCTCCCTCTTCTCCTTCTCTCCCTTTTTCTTTATTCCTTCCCTTCCTCTTTTCTTTCTTTCTTTTTTCCTTTTCTTTCTCCTTTTCCTTCTCTTTCCTTCCCTTTTTCTTTATTTCTTTCCTTCTCTTCCCTTCCTCTTTTCCTTCTTTTTTCCTTTCCTTTCCTTTCCTTTTCCTTTCCTTTCTCCTTTCCTTCCCTTCCCTTCCTCTTTTCTTTCTTTCTTTTTTCCTTTCCTTTCTCCTCTTTCTCCTTCCTTCCCTTTTTCTTTATTTCTTCCCTTCTCTTCCCTTCCTCTTTTCTTTCTTTCTTTTTTCCTTTCCTTACTCCTTCTCTTTCTCCTTCCTTCCCTTTCTTTATTCCTTCCCTTCCCTTCCCTTCCTCTTTTCTTTCTTTCTTTTTTCCTTTCCTTTCTCCTTCTCCTTCCTTCCCTTTTTCTTTATTCCTTCCCTTCCTCTTTTCTTTCTTTCTTTTTTCCTTTCCTTTCTCCTTCTCCTTCCTTCCCTTTTTCTTTATTTCTTCCCTTCCCTTCCCTTCCTCTTTTCTTTCTTTTTTCCTTCCCTTCCCTTCCCTTCCCTTCCCTTCCCTTCCCTTCCCTTCCCTTCCTTACCTTTATCTTTATTCCTTCCCTTCCTCTTTTCTTTCTTTTTTCCTTTCCTTTCTCCTTTTCCTTCTCCTTCCTTCCCTTTTTCTTTATTTCTTCCCTTCCCTTCCTCTTTTCTTTCTCCTTTCCTTTCCTTTCCTTTCCTTTCCTTTCCTTTCCTTTCCTTTCCTTTCCTTTCCTTTCCTTTCCTTTCCTTTCCTTTCCTTTCCTTTCCTTTCCTTCCCTTCCCTTCCCTTCCCTTTCTTACTCTCCTCTCCTCTCCTCCCCTCCCCTCCACTTCTTTCCCCCATCTCTTTTCTTTTCTTTTCTTTTCTTTTCTTTTCTTTTCTTTTCTTTTCTTTTCTTTTCTTTTCTTTTCTTTTCTTTTCTTTTCTTTTCTTTTCTTTCCCCCCCTTACATTAAGGGCAAAGCGAAAGTTTTGCAGCTCTTGGCCCTTCCCCACGATTAAGTAATAACTCTCTGGAGTTTATTTGAACATCCAGAGCCTGAGTTGTGAGATAGTCAAGCGTAGGATTGGCTGACCGCTTGGTACGCGGTCCTGTTAATGGCAGGAATTTTCAGCCGGGGCTCGCCCACTCCGCTACAGGCCTGCCTTTCAGTTAGGTGAAGTTGTGATTTCAGACAGGTACAAATCTTTATCGGTCGGCTGCAAGTTGGTTTCATACTGAAACGGGCCTTCTGGTTTCTGTTTTTCCAGTTCCAGCTCAAGAAAGAAAAAAAAAAACACCATTTTTAACATGCCTTTACGATTTGTCCGATTCTACTGCTGATGTTTTGAGAGAGGGAGAAAAATACGGAATACAAAATGACAAAGTTGGAAGGGACCTTGGAGGTCTTCTATTCCAACCCCCTGTTTAGGCAGGAGACCCTACACCCGTGACGGCGAACCTATGGCACGCGTGCCACGGAGCCATATCTGTGGGCACGCAAGCCATCGCCCTAGATCAGCTGCACCGTGCATGCGCGCGCCGGCCAGCTGATTTTCGGGCCTACTGGTCTCATCGGAAGTCGGGAAATGGGCCATTTCTGGCCTCCGGAGAACCTCAGGGTGGGTGGGGAAGGCCGTTTTCACCCTCCCCAGGCTCCTAGAAAGGCTCTGGAGCCTGGGGAGGGCGAAAAACGGCCTTCCGGTCCCACTGGAAGTCAGGAAACGGGCCTGAGGGGTATATGTGTGGGGATTTCACCCTCCCCAGGCTCCTAGAAAGCCTCAGGGTGGGTGGGGAAGGCTGTTTTCACCCTCCCCAGGCTCCTAGAAAGCCTCTGGAGCCTGGGGAGGGTGAAAAACGGCCTTCCGGGCCCACCGGAAGTCGGGAAACAAGCTATTTCTGGCCTCCGGAGGGCCTCCAGGAGAGTGAGGAAGGCTGTTTTTGCCCTCCCCAGGCTCCAAGAAAGCCTCTGGAGCCTGGGAAGGGTGAAAAATGGGCCTACCAGGCCTACCATGCCATCTTGTGCCAAAAGCGGGGGGAGCCGGGGTGTTGCGCGAGCATGCGCGAGGGGGCAGGGTGCATTGAATTATGGGTGTGGGCAAGCATGCGCGTGATCCCCTCCACCTCCCCCCGCTTTTGGCATCTGATGGCAAAAAGGTTAGCCATCACTGCCCTACACCACTTCAGACAAATGGTTATCCAATCTCTTCTTAAAAACCTCCAGTGTTGGAGCATTCACAACTTCTGGTAGCAAGTTGTTCCGCAGATTAATTGTTCTGTCAGGGAATTTCTCCTTAGTTCTAAGTTGCTTCTCTCCTTGATGAGTTTCCATCCGTTGCTTCTTGTCCTACCCTCAGGTGCTTTGCAGAATAGCTTGACTCCCTCTTCTTTGGGGTAGCCCCTGAGATATTGGAAGACTATCACGTCACCCCTAGTCCCTCTCTTTGTTAGACTGGATATACACATAGTCCTCGACTTACAACAGTCCATTTAGTTTGACCATTCAAAGTTACAATGGCGCTGAAAAAAGGGTGACTCGTGACCGTTTCTTATGCTTACGGACCGTTGCGGCGTCCCCAAGATCATGTGATCAAAATTGGCAACTGATTCACATTTATGACCGTTGCAGTGTCCGGGGGTGGGGGGTGGGGAGAGTCATGACATCCCCCTTCTGCCACCTTCAGTGAGGAAGGTTAGTGAGGAATCCAGATTCACGTCATCACCATGTTCCTAAGGTCACAACTGCAGTGATTTTGTTGAACGAGTGTGGCAAGGAAAGTTGTATAACGGAGCAAAACTCACTCGATTTTGGTCGTAAGTTGAGGACTATTTGCTCCCAATTCCTGCAACCGTTCGTCATATAATTTAGCCTCCGGACACCTCATCATTTTTGTTACTCTTCTCTTCTGCGCTTGGATGAACATTTGTCCAATTTCCCCCTACTTTTTCGAGGGCATTTTGGTACCCGGATGGGGCATAGGCTACTACCGTGTTTCCCTGAAAATAAGACCCTGTCTTATATTTTTTTGAACCCCGAAAAAAGCGCTTGGCCTTATTTTTGGGGAGGTCTTATTATTTTGGGGCGCATGGAAGAAACCTGAGGAAATGGCGGAGACCGGCTGCACATCCGTTTAAATATTTTCAGGGCGGGCTTATTTTCAGGAGGGGCTTATTTTAGTGCATGCGCTCAAAAGCCCGATTGGGCTTATTATCAGGGGATGTCTTATTTTAGGTAAAACAGGGTACTTACAATGCTCTCCAGTTTATCCCTAGAAGCTATAGTCTTAGTATAGGTAATGGGTATAGTGATAATAATAAATAGTAATAGCAATAGTATAGTAGTAATAATAATAAATAGTAATAGCAATAGTAATAAACAGTAATAGTATAGTTATAGTATAGTATATTAATAATATAGTAATAGTAAATAGTAATAAATAGTAATAGTATAGCAATACTATTGTATAGTAATAGTATAGTAGTATAGTAGTATAGGTAATAGTAATAGTAATAGTAAATGGTATAGTAATAGTAATAAATAGTAATAGCATAGTATAGTAATAGTATAGTAATAATAGTAATAGTAGAGTATATAGTATATTATAGTAATATAGGTATAGTATAGTAATGGTAAATTTTAGTATAGTATAATATAATATATAATTAATATAATATATAATACCGTGTTTCTCCAAAAATAAGACCCTGTCTTATATTTTTTTGAACCCTGAAATAAGCGCTTGGCCTTATTGCCATGCACTCAAAAGCCCCATTGGGATTATTATCAGGGGAGGTCTTATTTTGGGGGAAACAAGGTATATAATATATAATATATATATATACACATACATACATACATACATACATACATACATACATACATACATATATATATATATATATATATATATATATATATATATATAATAAATACTAATTTGATTGCTTGAAATATACCCAGCAGAAATCCACCTGCTCATGGACAGTGAAACAGTTCCATCTCATGCAATAGCTTGTAACCACTGCTAATTAATCTACCTTTGTTTAGGAATTTTCTCCACCTAATTGCATCTCACGCGGTTGTTTGGGAGTTGCACAAAAGGAAGATTAAACGGTGGGTGGAAGGAATATGGTTTGTTGTTTTTAAATACAGCCTTGCAATGTTGGAAGTTATTTAAGCGAGTTCAGGGCGGTAGAAATAAGGTTGGAGATAGAAGGATTAACGAATTCTGCCAAAATTCCTCATTCTTCAAATTCTTCTACGTTGTGCATCACAATCTTGAATATAGTTTCATTACATTCATGGAAATATTTTTGGATCTCCCCATAAAGTGAGGTTCATAAAATGTCTGTGACATTTGGGTATGCATTTGGAAGGATTGAAGGAAGGAAGTTTATTTTTTTGATTAATTTGGTTTAGTGAGAATAATAATAATAATAATAATAATAATAATTATTATTATTATTATTATTATTATTATTATTATTATTATTATTATTATTATTATTATTATTATTATGTCCCTTCCAACTCTGTTACTGTTAAAGTTGACTTCTGTGTAGTTTGAGTTTTGTAGTTCGTTTTAAAAAATCCCTTTAGAGTTTTGTCACTTTTTAAAACAATCTTGGAAACGTCGTTTTGACATACAAGAATTCATTTAATGACCGTTCAGAATCATAGGAGCGCTGGAAAAAGTGACTTACGACCGTTTTTCACACTTACAACTGTTGCAGCATCCTTGAGGTCATGTGATCAAAATTTGGACGCTTGGCAACTGACTCATACTTATGACGGTTGCACTGTCCCCTTTTGCGACCTTCTGACAAGCAAAGATTCACGTAATATTACTAACTTACCAACGGCGATGTTTCACTTAGCAACTGTGGCAAGAAAGGTCGCAAAATGGGGCAAAACCCACTTAACAAATGTCTCACTTAGCGACAGAAATTTTGGCCTCGGTTCTGGACTGCCGGTACTTCCTCTGAATTTGAAAGTAAGAAGTACACGTTTCCACACGAATTATGTAAATACAGTACCATGAAAAATATTTATTTTCTAATAGAACAGTGATGGCTTAACTTTTTGCCGTCGCATGTCAAAAGCGAGGGGAGTGCGGGGAGGGGGTCATATGTGCATGTGCCCATACCCATAATTCAATGCGTCCCACCCACCCCCGTGCATGTGCGTGCGACCCCCCTCACTCTCCACACGCTTTTGGCACGGTGGGCCCTGTAGGCCCGTTTTTTTGCCCTCCCCAGGCTCCAGAGGCTTTCTAGGAGCCTGGGTAGGGCGAAAATGGGGCCTTCTGATCCAACTGGAAGTAATAAATAGTAATAAATAGTAATAGTATAGCAATAGAATCGTATAGTAATAGTATAATAGTATAGGTAATAGGTAGTACAGTGATGGCTAACCATTTTGCCGTCGCGTGCCAAAAGTGGGGGGAGCGTGAGGGGGGGTCACACGTGTGTGTGCCCGCACCCATAATTCAATGCACCCCGCGCATGCATGCGCGACCCCACCGCACTCCACACGCTTTTGGCACGATGGGCCCTGTAGGCCCGTTTTTTGCCCTCCCCAGGCTCCAGAGGCTTTCTAGGAGCCTGGGTAGGGTGAAAAATGGGCCTACCGATCCGACTGGAAGTTGAGAAACGGGCCGTTTCTGGCCTCTGGAGGGCCTCAGGGGGTGGGGAAGGCCCAAAAATCAGCTGGCTGGTGCGCAGATGCGCACTGCAGCTGAGCTAGGGCAACGCTTGCGTGGTCACAGATATGTCTCCGTGTGCCACCTGTGACACACATACCATAGGTTCGCCATTACGGTAATAGAACATAGAATAATAGAGTTGGGAGAGCTTTGGAGGTCTGTAGGTCCTGTAGTCCTACAGTTCCTCGCTTCAAAATTAAAAAAAGAAAAAAAAAATCTGTTAACCTATCCAGTTCTTGCTGAAAATTCGAAATCCTTCGCTTTTCCACAAGGCGCTAATTTTTCAGTTCAAACCCATATAATAATTAAATGGAAACATTTTGCTACTCAGTTGGCAAAAAGGGGCATTTGAAATTCAGAGATTGAGTCAATGTTACCTCACAAAGAGTTAAATCTCTAGAATGGCCTTGAGTCAGTTGGATTGAGATGGTCAGCTTTAGAGAATGAATGAATGAAGGAAAGAAAGAAAGAAAGAGAAAGAAAGACAGACAGAAAGAGAAAGAAAGAAAGAAGGAAGAAAGAAAGAGAAAAGGAACGAAGGAAGGAAAGAAAGAGAGAGAGAGAAAGAGAGAGAGAAAGAAAGAAAAAAAGAAAGAAAGAAAGAAAGAAAGACTGAATTAAATTTAAGAGGTCAGTTTCCGGAAATCAGATTTAAAAAGGAGAGAATAACAAGGGTTTTTTTTACAGATAAATAATGGTCAGCTTTAGAGAATGAATGAATGAATGAATGAATGAACGAAAGAAAGCCAAAGAAAGAAAGACAGACAGAAAGAGAAAGACAGACAGACAGACAGACAGAGAAAGAAAGGAAAGGAGGAAGGAAGGAAGGAAAGGAGGAAGGAAGGAAGGAAGGAAGGAAGGGAAATGGCAATAAATCTAAGAGGTCAGTTTCCCGAAACCAGATTTAAAAAGGAGAGAATAACAATGGATTTTTTTTATTTTTTTTTTACAGATAAATAAAGCTAACTGATAAATAATACAGGTCATAAAAAATAGAGATAAATAAATCAAAGATAACTTAAGGTGTTCTCACAGCGGATTGACTTATTCGCCAAAGCATCTGAGGGCAGGACAAGAAGTAATGGATGGCCCAAAAGGTGCTTTTTCAGGAGGCAACTGGACTTCCTTGTTTGTTCTTTGAAGACGTTTCACTTCTCATCCAAGAAGCTTCTTCGGCTCTGACCGGATGGTGTGGAATGGAAGGACCATCCAGTCAAAGCTGAAGAAGCTTCTTGGATGAGAAGCGAAACGTCTTCAAAGAACAAACAAGGAAGTCCAGTTGCTTTGGGACAACCAAGACCTAGATGTTTTGTCCCCGTCACACACGCACACACACCAACAGACATCCAAGAGTTAAAGACCGAACCAGCTGGCAAAATCCTTTTCCTTATGATAACGGAACTTGGCAACAACCTAGTGGCTGCCTGCCAAGAGTTTATTACTTACGAAGAGGAGAGATAACTTCTCCCCACTTCTGGTACATCAAAAGAAACAGCTCAATAATTACAGAGTCAATCAAGTCCAGAGATAATCCAGCAAAGTCTATAGCAAAAGTCCAGCAATGCAGAATGGCGTGGAAGCTTTCAGCTTTGTTCATCACAAGGTTTGACTGGCCACCAGGCTCCCTTTTATATCCTGTGGAGTGTGGTCCAGTGACTCAGCCTAATCTCGGGCACGCCTTTTCTTCTGTTGCGCACGCTTATCTCTGCGACGCTGGCGTGGATCCAGCCAAGACTCATTACCCTTATCACTGTCCATCTGTGGCTATGTGGACGTGCTTGGCCCCGGCCCTATCTCTTGCCCTTTGGCGGACACCGAAGGCATTGCCAGAGAGGAGGGTCCTGGAGAGGGAGGCCTTGCCAACTCCTCTCCTTCACTCTCGGAGTCCTCTCCTGCCAATGACACAGGCTCAGGTAACGGAGCCACAACACTAGATGACTGAGAATCTCCACAGACTTTAAGTAATGGATGGAAGATCATTAAGGAGAGAACCAACCTAGAACTAAGGAGGAATTTTTTGACAGTGAGAACAATAAACCAGCGGAAGGACTTGCTTTCAGAAGTTGTGGATGCTCCATCCCTGGAGGTTTTTAAGAAGAGATTGGACCGCCATTTTTCTGAAATGGTAGAGGCTTTTCCTGCTTGAGCAGGGGGTTGGACTAGATGACCTCCAAGGTCCCTTCCAATCCTATGATTCTATAATATTCTATGTCCGTGATGGCGAACCTATGGCACGGGCATGGAGCCATATCGGTGGGCACGCGAGCTTAGCTCCGGCGCGCATGCACGCCCTGGCCAGCTGATTTTCAGGTCTTCTGGGCCCACCAGAAATAGGGAAACAGGCTGTTTCCTGTCTCTGGAGGGGTGGGGGTGGGGAAGGCCCGTTTTTTGCTCTCCCCAAGCTCCAGAGCCTCTCCTGGGGGGGGGGACCAGAAGTCAGCAAACGGGCCATTTCCGGCCTCCGTAGGGCCTCTGGGGTGGTGGGGAAGGCCATTTTCGCCCTCCCCAGGATCCTAGAGAGGCTCTGGAGCCTGGGGAGAGCAAAAAGGCCTACCAGGTCCACCGTGCCATTAAGTGCCAAAAGCGGGGGAAACATGGGGGGGGGGTCACGCGCACATGTGTGGAGGGCGGGGGGGCATATAATTATGCATGCATGCAACCCCCCCACTTCCCCTGCTTTTGGCCTAGGAAAAAATTACGACAATCCACCCACAAAAATGTTGCCAAGTAGTCAACACACACCCACATTCTCCAATATTGTTTTTTTTTTTTTAAATGATATTGAGTCTGCATTTCCCCCCCTATTTACACAGGAAAGCAGGACAAAAATGATTAGTAAATCACATTTGCTAATATACACACAAAGTATAAAGACTATTACTGTCTTTTATTCAACTAGGGGGCATCATAAATGTATATGTGCTTGTTTTTTAAATGCATTTTTTAAAATTTTGTATTTATTATTTTCGTTGGTTGGTTCCTGTTACAATTTTTTTTGTGAGTTTTGTGTTTTTAGCTTTTTATTGAACAAAATATAAATTACACACACAAAAAAAAGAATATTACCATATTTTATAGCTTAAACCTTTGGTTTAAGGAAATTGACTAATGCTGGGTGGATGATGGATTCCGATGACACATTTTCTGATTCCCCTTGTAGGATATGGGTATTTGTTCATAACTCGCTTTTATTTTTTCCTACACAGGAAATAGTATACCATGTGACTCTTATTTAAAAGAGAGCTTCCTTTTTTATTTACATGGTTTCATTTTCTTCCTCTTAATTTTGCTTCCTGGGTACGCTTTTCATTTTGCTTTCCGAAAAGAAAATTTGGAGAAAAAGATTCACTTTGCATTTTAAAGGATTTAAAAGAAAATACATGTATAATGAGGAGTTTTTGTGCTCTTCTAGAACTATTTCAAGTGGTTTTAATGATGAAGTTGTGATTTTTTATTTTGAAAAAAGTATAATCTATTCTGTAGAATTTTGTTTGGATAATGTCTGGGAAATTGGAGACAAGGGGTAGCCAAGATTATTTATTCTTAAGTTTTCAGACTAACATTAAATGCAATCTCTCATTATCCCAAAGGTGATTTTTCAAATGGCAACTGGACTTTTTTCCCCACTCTGAAGATGTTTTGCTTCTCATCCAAGAAGCTTCTTCACTTCTGAAGAAGAATTGAAGAAGTTCTTCAGTCAGAACTGAAGAAGCTTCTTGGATGAGAAGCAAAATGTCTTCAAGGAAAACCAAAATCCCGTCGCCTTTTGAAAAAACCACTTTTGGGACAACTATGACTTGGGTGACTGAGAATCTCCATAGACAATCTCACATTAGTTCAGATTTTTATTCTGAGTCAGATTCATGCATACATTCTGGAAATGCAGAAGACTATTTATAGCAGTCTGCCTTGTAAAAAGTTGGTGACTTTTATTTGTATTTGTGTATTGTTCTTTTTCCAAGCTAGGAAGAGGAATTTGAATTCAGCATGCCACGCATAACTCTTGACAAAAGATGTGAGGAGGCATTCATTCTCTTTTAAAAATTACAATTCAGAACTTGACATAGACCAAACGAAGTTAAGATAACCAGGGAAACAATTTGCACTAATCGTCACTGAGCCACATTTTGCAGTTTAGGAAAAGTGAATTTTGGGAGTAATGTCCAGTTTCTTGGAAAAGAAACAATGGCTAAGAATTGGACTAAATGGCCAAAACAATCATTTCAAGATGAAAAAGTGAATTACCCGAAGGAAGGATAAAGGGAAGGAGACAGAATTCAAATTCCGGAGGGTAGAAAACATGAATCTAAGACAATTTGGTATAATGGTTAAGGAGCTGGCCTAGAAATAGGGAGACTGTGAGTTCTAGTCCTGCCTTAGGTATGAAAGTCAGCTGGGTGACTTTGGGCCAGTCACCAGGAGACTGTGAGTTCTAGTCCTCTCTTAGACATGAAAGTCAGTTGGGTGACTTTGAGCCAATCACCAGGAGACTGTGAGTTCTAGTCCTCTCTTAGACATGAAAGACAGCTGGGTGACCTTGGCCCAGTCACTAGGAGACTGTGAGTTCTAGTCCTGCCTTAGGTATGAAAACCGGGTGGGTGACTTTGGGCCAATCACCAGGAGACGATGAGTTCTAGTCCTGCCTTAGGCATGAAAGTCAGCTGGGTGACTTTGGGCCACTCACCAGGAGATTGTGAGTTCTAGTTCTACCTTAGGCATGAAAGTTGGCTTGGTGACTTTGGGCCAATCACCAGGAGACTGTGAGTTCTAGTCCTCTCTTAGACATGAAAGACAGCTGGATGACCTTGGGCCAGTCACTAGGAGACTGTGAGTTCTAGTCCTGCCTTAAACATGAAAGTTGGCTTGGTGACTTTGGGCCAATCACCAGGAGACTGTGAGTTCTAGTTCCTCCTTAGGCACTGGATGACTGGACCAGTCAACCCAAGTCATCCAACAAGGTTGTTGGGAGAATGAGGAAGCAGCATTAGTGTGCTCATCGCCTGGAGTTACTTATAAAGTAATAAAGATAGATAAAAATCAAATAAATAAGGGGTGGGAAGCTAGGGAGCGGTTTGAAGGAAAGGACCTCGGAGTAGAGAAAAATGAACGCCTGTATTTCGGTAGCATTTAGGGGTGAAGTAGAAACGAATGGCTACAGCAGGTTTCTAAAGGGTGAAGGAGCTAGAAAAGGATAAAAAGATCCTTAAAAGATAAAACAAGATGAGAAATAACCACAGTTTTCCTTGAAAGCTATGAAAGAGGGAAATTTGTGATTTAGTGACTGGTACAGCAAATGTAGACTCAGTACAGGTAGTCTTCAACTTACAACAGTTCGTTTAGTGTCCGTTTGAAGTTACAAGGGCACTGGAAAAAGTGACTTACGACTGTTTTTCACACTTACGACCGTTGCAGCATTCCCTGTGGTCATGTGATCAAAATTCAGATGCTTGGTGTAACATCACCAAAATATCCATGTATATATACACCAATAATCAGAAAGTAAAAATAGAAAATATTTACAGATTCTTATATACAAATTTACATTTCCAATACTTATTGATTACCATAATTATACCATCATCTATAATTATAATCCAACATTATCCTTTGTCTCTCTCCCCTTGTTTCTGGATCCAATCATACCACATGTTCCAACTACTATAAAAATCTGAGTCTCTTTTACCCTTGATCAGTTTTGTAAGTCTGTCGGACTCCGCACATTCCATGATTTTATAAATTATTTTTGAGTCCGTTGGTAAGTCCTCATTCTTCCATTCTTGTGCGAATGCCAGTCTCCCTGCAGTGATTACATGTAGCATCAGATACCATTTAGTCAATCCAATATTTGCGGGTCTAACCCCCAACAAAAAGGTTTCAGGTTTCAGTTCCACTCTACAATGTGTAATTTCAAGCAACCATCGTATTTTCATCCAATATTTAGCTGCCAGTGGACATGTCCACCATTGGTGGAAGTAGGTTCCATTGCTATGCCCACATTTCCAGCACTGTGGAAATGTGATAGAAAAACTATTATACATTTGTCTTTGTTTCTTTTTTTTTGGAACTATAATAAAAAATATTTTAAATTGAACATACAATAATGGGGCAAGCGCAAGAGAAAATAAAGTTGGCTGTTCTTTAAAAAAAAAAAAATTCAGATGCTTGGCAACAGACTCCTACTTATGACGGTTACACCTGATCCCCTTTTGCGACCTCCTGACGAGCAAAGTCAACGGGGATAGCCAGATTCACTTAACAACCGTGTTGCTAATTTAATCACTGCAGTGATTCACTTAACAACGGTGGCAAAATGGGGGCAAAATCCACTTAACCAACGTTTCGCTCACCAACAGAAAAGTTGGGTTCAATGTTGGTCATAAGTCAAGGACTGCCTGTATGTAACTTCAGATCCAATCCGAAGAAAGGATGAGGTTGCATTTTGATTTTCAAGCTGAGCAGCGAATTGCATTGATCAATACTGCAAAGGAAGTAACTCTTTGATTTTTATTTTGATTTTTTTTTAAAATGGTTATCCTTTATCGTAATGACAAGGAAAAAGAAAATTCTTTGGCTGATTCTCCAAAAGAAACGATCAGCTAACGGTCAGCTTAGGTTTCTATTGTATCACACAAGAGAGTCCTGTGGATTTCAAGAGGAAATCCATTTCCGGGATTTGTCCAGTTCTTGAATAGCAAATTCAGCAGAAACAGGAAGGCGAAAAATAATGCATTTTACTGTTCTGATGCAGGTTGAAAATTGATCTCATCTCTGGGAAGTCCAAAATCACAGCTTATTGGACATGATTGGAAAGACTCCCAACAAAATAGTTTTTGGGTTATTTTTGGCTTTGCAAGTTAGTCAGACGTCTTCCGGAAGAGAACTTGGTTTGAAATATTTTTCTTCTTTTCCTTCCCTTCCCTTCCCTTCCCTATCCTATCCTATCCTATCCTATCCTATCCTATCCTATCCTATCCTATCCTATCCTATCCTATCCTATCCTATCCTATCCTATCCTATCCTATCCTATTTTTCCTTTCCTTCCTTTCCTTTCCTTTCCTTTTCTTTCCTATCCTATCCTATCCTATCCTATCCTATCCTATCCTATCCTATCCTATCTTATTTTTCCTTTCCTTTCCTTTTCTATTTTCCCTTCCTTTCCTTTCCTTTCCTTTCCCTTCCCTTCCTCTTTTCTTCCTTTCCTTTCCTTCCCTTCCTCTTTTCTTCCTTTCCTTCCCTTCTCTTCCCTTCCTCTTTTCTTCCTTCCCTTCCCTTCCTCTTTTCTTCCTTTCCTTTCCTTCCCTTCCCTTCCTCTTTTCTTCCTTTCCTTCCCTTCCCTTCCCTTCCTCTTTTCTTCCTTTCCTTCCCTTCCCTTCCCTTCTCTTCCCTTCCTCTTTTCTTCCTTCCCTTCCCTTCCTATGTTTCCTTTCCTATTTTTCCATTCCTTTCCTTCTCTTCCCTCCCCCTTCTCTCCTTCCCCTTCTCTCCCTCTTCCCTCCCCTTCTCTCTTCCCTCTCCTCTCCTGTTATGGAAGTGATCTGACATCATGTTTAATTACCCAAAGGAATCATTTGGGAGGAAATAAAGCACAAAAGAACAATTTACTGGTGTCTGTCATGTCCCTAACTTAGTTCTTTCCTCTTGTTGGTTTATTTTTTATTGGATTTTCAGTTTGTTGCTAGTAAAGATACTTTTTAAAACTTTTTTTGTTTGTTTTTTGCTTGTAAAAGCAATAGCAAACACCATTTGATACAGTGGTTACAATATTGGACTCCCTGTGCTCCATGTGTCACAGTATTTTATTAATTTTGTTATTTTGGAGAAGAGGTAGGGATAAAATGAAGGGATCTCCCCCATGTAAGTTACCTTGAGTTTTGGGAGAAGGGATTAAATGATTTTACCCCCAACCTGGTCCTTCAGGTCTTCCGAGGATGCTCCTGTTCTTGATTCAAGGTGGAATCTGAGATCAAACCTAGAATTTTCCTCTGGTTATTTATCTTTTGCTGAATTGGAATGACTTAGTGCAAGGGAGTGGGGAACGATGGCCCTTTAAGACTTTTGGACTTCAACTCCCAGAATTCCTGAGCTCAGGAATTCTGGGAGTTGAAGTCCAAAAGTCTTAAAGGGCCCATGATTCTCCACCTCTGGCTTAGTGGAATAACTATTTGGGTTACACAGCCATCCTTATTGTAACAGTAACAGAGATGGAAGGGACCTTGGAGGTCATCTAATCCAGCCCCCTGCTCACGCAGGAGACCTATACTAGGGATTCAAATCACCGAAACTGCGACCTTTCTGATTCACAAGCTCAGCGTCTTCGCCACTGAGCCACCAGTCTTAAGGTCTCTAGCCTTGAAGCCAGTGGTGAAATCTAAAATTTGTTACTACTGGTTCTGTGGGCGTGGCTTGGTGGGGTGGGGGTGGGGTAATGTGACTGGGTGGGCATGGCCAATTTTTTTTTTTTTTACTTTTAAAAGCATTTTTTCTACAACCTCTCCGGCGAAGAGGTTGTAATAAATGCTTTCAAAAGGCTCTGACGATCCCAGCTGAGTTGCCTGATCGGCAGAGGCTTTTTTTTTTCTTTCAAAAGCCTCTGACGATCAGGCAGCTCAGCTGGGATCGTCAGAGGCATTTGAAAGAAAAAAAGCCTCTGACGATCAGGCAACTCAGCTGGGATCATCAGAGGCTTTTAAAAGCATTTGACGATCCCAGCTGAGCCGCCCGATCATCAGAGGCTTTTTTTTTTACTTTTAAAAGCATTTTTTCTACAACCTCTCCGGCGAAGATGTTGTAATAAATGCTTTCAAAAGGCTCTGACGATCCCAGCTGAGTTGCCTGATCGGCAGAGGCCTTTTTTCTTTTAAATGCCTCTGCCGATCAGGCAACTCAGCTTGGATCATCAGAGGCATTTAAAAGAAAAAAAGCCTCTGACGATCAGGCAACTCAGCTGGGATCATCAGAGGCTTTTAAAAGCATTTGACGATCCCAGCTGAGCCGCCCGATCATCTGAGGCTTTTTTTTTTACTTTTAAAAGCATTTTTTCTACAACCTCTCCGGCGAAGAGGTTGTAATAAATGCTTTCAAAAGGCTCTGACGATCCCAGCTGAGTTGCCTGATCGGCAGAGGCTTATTTTTCTTTCAAAAGCCTCTGCCGATCAGGCAACTCAGCTTGGATCGTCAGAGGCATTTAAAAGAAAAAAAGCCTCTGACGATCAGGCAACTCAGCTGGGATCATCAGAGGCTTTTAAAAGCATTTGACGATCCCAGCTGAGCCGCCCAATCATCAGAGGCTTTTTTTTTTTTTAGTTTTAAAAGCATTTTTTTCCGCTGAAGACGTTGTAGAAAAAATGCTTTAAATTTTTTTTTTAAAAAAGCCTCTGATGATTGTGCGGCTCAGCTGCGGGGGGGAGGGGAGGCGCGGCAGGGATTTTTGCTACCGGTTCTCCGAACCACCCGCCTCCATCGCTACCGGATCAGGCGATCCGGCCCAAACCGGGAGCATTTCACCCCTGCTTGAAGCCAAGACTCACAAAAATCAGAATATTTCTGCTACGATAGCAGATCGAAGACACACTTGCATTAACTTTTATAAGATTTCCGTTCCTGCCAGCTTGGGCAAGCTTAAACGTATTAAAGTATATAATTTGCCCAGTTGATGGGTACAAACCTCTGTGGAAGATAAGCCTAAAATCTCCTGATTGTGTAGTGCCCCCTACTGGTCAGTAGCTAATAAAGTATCTATATTTTCATCTTATTTATTAGTGTATAGAGAGGAGGAAAAAAAAACTTTTTTAAGGTCAGATCCTTTGTAAATCAAAGATATTCTTTCTACTCATTTAAAAGGTTTAAAATGATACCCTCCCCCCCAAATACGGTGTAACAGCAAAAATGCACTCTGATTTACTGACATAGAAATGGACTATAGAACAGACTTTAAGTCTATAGAGATTGTTGCACCAGCACTCCTCGTCTTACAACAGTTCGTTTAGTGACCATTTGAAGTTACAGCGGCACTGAAAGAAGCGACTTACGACCGTTTTTCACGCTTAATGACCATTGTGGCGTCCCCAGGGTCACATGATCGAAATTCAGAATCCGCTTGGCAACTGATTCATATTTATGACGGTTGCATTGTCTTGTGGGGTGAGTGTGTGTCCCATAATCCCCTTTGGCGAACTTCCAATGAGCCAAGTTCACAGGGAAGCTAGACTTAACGACTGCGTTGCTAACCAGACAGCTGCTGCGATTCCCTTAACAATGGCAAGAAAGGTCGTAAAATTGGGGCGAAGCTTACTTAACAGAAATTCGGAGCTCTATTGCAGCTGTACGTCGAGGACTAGCTGTATTGGCCGCCAAAGGATCTTTACAATGAAAGTATCTAAACACATAATAAGAACCTTGTCTGCAAAATGAAATTAATATGTGTGTGTGTGTATTTGTATATTAATATGTGTGTGTATATATATATTTTATATAGATTTTATTCTCGTTTCGTAGGTCTTTATGTGTATTTTTCTTTCAGCCAGGTTTTTCCTACGTAAATCAAGATGTTTCTACAGCCATAGTTCAGTGGAATCTCATTCACTAGTTTCGAGGCTTTATCAGACATCAAAGCAGCATTTTGCTGTCTGTTGTGAGACTTAAGGGAGACTAAGATAGATCTATTTCTGACTAGTTTGTCTTCTTCAGTTAGCCACACCCTCATCTCATGACTCCTCCCTGTAATGGTCAAATATTTATTTTATTCACACACACATATGTGCGTGTATGTATATATATATATATCAAATATATATGTGTGTGTGTGTGTGTATATATATATATATATATATAATTTATATTTCGCTCGATAGAAAAACACTTTATATATATCAAGGCACCTGGTCTACCCCAGCATGTGGGAGGGAGCATACTGCATCCCTTTCGGCTTTCAGCTCCAATCCAGGATCCCTCAGGCAGTCGCATTCACGACAAACCATTTTATACCAAATTGATATTTCGCTATAAAGTAATAAAGGGAGACTAGTATAGATCTATTTCAAGCTATTTAGCTCTCATCAGCTAGCCAGACCCTTACTTGGATTTGAACTTGGGCTGCCTGCATGTTAGGCAGTTGAATTAACCTCTGAGCCACAAGTTCTCCTCCTTTCATCAGCTTGAGCCAGGGGAGAGATTAAGTGTTTTTCTTTCGAGGCACCTGGTCTACCCCGGCATGTGGGAGGGAGCATACTGCATCCCTTTTCGCCTTTCAGCTCCAATCCAGGATCCCTCAAGCGGTCGCATTCAGGACAAACCATTTTTATACCAAATTTATATTTCGCTGATATTTCTTTATCAGCAAAATATAAATTATACACACACACACGCACACAAACACAAACACACACACACACACACATACACATACACAAAGACACACAGTGGTGGGATTCAATTAATTTAACAAACGGTTCTCTGCCCTAATGACCAGCTCAGTGGGCGTGGCCATAGTGGGTGTGGCCATGGGGTGTGATAGGCAGCACTCAGCCTCCTGCAGCTTCCTGGGAGCCAAAATGGGCCTAGAAGGGGGGGGCACGCCGCACCTTTTCACACCCCGTTTTGGGCTTAGTAGGCCTCCCTGCACTTACCTGGGAACCAAAATAGGTCGCGTGCGGACTCAGGAGAGAGGTGGGGCCAGTCAGCAATTTTAACAACCATTTCGTCCGAACCGGCTGAATCCCACCACAAACACCAAGCCGCCTGCCTCTGAGAGGTAGGATGAGCCCACCTTGCTTGCTCGTAGTTCTTTTATCAGAAAGGAAAGTTCTTGTTCTGTTCCCATCTCACACACGCACACAAACAGACGGGGGTTAAATAAACTGGCAGACAACCAATTGTTCTGATAAGAGGCTTGGCAGCAACCCAGTAGCTGCTTGCCAAGAACTTTACTCATAAACAAGATACACACAGTTCAAGAATTGTCCAGTCCGTAATTAAATCCAAGGCAGATAATGCTGTTTCCAAAGATGCAATGTGACTCGATAGTAGTTAGTTTTGTCCGTCACAGAGTCTGAATGGCCACCTCACCCCCTTTTATACCCTGTGGGGTGTGGTCCAGTGACTCAGCTTAATCTCTGGCATGCCTCCTCTTCTGTTGCGTGCGCTTATCTCTGCGACACTGCCGAGGATCCAGCCAAGACTCATCTCCCTCATTACTGTCCACCTGTGGCTGCGTGGACATGCTTGGCCCCGGCCCTATCTCTTGCCCTTCGGCGGACACCGAAGGCATTGCCAGAGAGGAGGGTCCTGGAGAGGGAGGCCTTGCCAACTCCTCTCCTTCACTCTCGGAGTCCTCTCCTGCCGATGACACAGGCTCAGGTAATGGAGCCACAACAGTTCTTTAGATGTTTGACCTGTTGCATTATCCAAGGGTAGATTTGACTGACGCGGTGGCCTCTTTCGCCTTCCGTTTCCCTAGGAGCCCCTGAAGCCTTGGCAAGCCCCAGTTTTGGAAGCGCAACCAATAAATCCGAAAACGGCTCTCCCAAAGATGGAGGAGGACACCTTGAATACATCGCCTATTTCCTGATTCCGGTATTCTTCCTCATGGGGCTGTTAGGGATTTTAATTTGCCACGTACTAAAGAAAAAGGGCTATCGGTGTACGACCGAAGCAGAGGAAGAAGACGAACAGCTGGGGGAAAAGATAGGTAAGGAAGAGCCATTTAAAAAAAAAAAAGTTGTTTTTGTATTCATACAGGAATAGAGGAACGGTTTTGGGTTTTCCTGAGTTCTAGGTTGCTTCTCTCCTTGATTAGTTTCCATCCTTTGCTTCTTGTCCTGCCTTCTGGTGCTTTGGAGAATGGATTGACCCCCTCTTCTTTGTGGCAGCCCCTGAGATATTGGAACACATTGTTTTCATGTCACTCTTAGTTCTTTCTTTCTTTCTTTCTTTCTTTCTTTCTTTCTTTCTTTCTTTCTTTCTTTCTTTCTTTCTTTCTTTCTCTCTCTCTCTCTCTCTCTCTCTCTCTCTCTCTCTCTCTCTCTCCCTCCCTCCCTCCCTCCCTCCCTTTCTTTCTTTCCTTCTGCCTGCCTGCCTGCTTGCTTTTCTTCTCCTTCCCTCCCTCCCTCTTTCTTTCTTTCCTTCCTTCCTTCCGCCTGCCTTCTCCCTCCCTTCCTCCCTTTCTTTCTTTCTCTCTCTCTCTCCCTCCCTCCCTTCCTTCTTCCTTCCTTCCTTCCTTTCTTTCTTTCTCTCTCTCTCTCCCTCCCTCCCTTCCTTCTTCCTTCCTTCCTCCCTTTCTTTCTTTCTCTCTCTCTCTCCCTCCCTCCCTTCCTTCTTCCTTCCTTCCTTCCTTTCTTTCCTTCTGCCTGCCTGCCTGCCTGCTTTTCTTCTCCTCCCCTCCTTCCCTCCCTCCCTCCCTCCCTCTTTCCTTCCTTCCTTCCTTCCTTCCTTCCTTCCTTCCTTCCTTCCTTCCGCCTGCCTTCTCCCTCTCCCCCTTCCTCCCTCTTTCTTCCATTCTTTCTTTCTTCCATTCTTTCGTTCTTTTGTTCTTTCTTTCCTGCCTTCCTTCCTTCCTTCCTTCTCCCTGCCTGCCTGCCTGCCTTTCTTCTCCCTCCCTCTTTCTTTCTTTCTTTCTTTCTTTCTTTCTTTCTTTCTTTCTTTCTTTCTTTCTTTCTTTCTTTCTTTCTTTCTTTCATCCATCCATCCATCCATCCATCCATCCATCCATCCATCCATTACCTACTTCCCTCAATCATTCATCTTATGGTGTAACCTCCAGCACCCTAATCATCTTTGATGCTCTTCTCTGCACTTTTTCCAAAGAATATAGAATTACAGAGTTGGAATCAACCCTGGAGGTCTTCTAATCCAAACTCCCTACTCACGCAGGGAGACCCTATACTATTTCATACAAATGGTTATCCAACCTCTTCTTAAAAACTTCCAGTGTTGGAGCATTCACAACTTCTGGAGGCAAGTCATTCCACTGATTAATTGTTCCAACTGTCAGGAAATTCCTCCTTAGTTCTAGTTTGCTTCTCTCCTTGATGAGTTTCCACCCGTTGCTTCTTGTCCTGCCTTCAGGTGCTTTGGAGAGTAGCTTGACTGCCTCTTTGTGGCAACCCCTGAGATATTGGAAGACTGCTATCATGTCTCCCCTAGTCCTTCTTTTCATGAAACTAGACATACCTAGTTTCCCTCAGTCATTCATTTTACGGTTTAACTTCCGGACACTTATCATCTTTGTTGCTGTTTCTGTATTCTTTCAAAGAACATAGAACAGACAATAACAGAGTTGGAAGGGACCTTGGAGGTCTTCTAGTCCAACCCAATGCTTAAGCAGGAAACCTTATACCATTTCAGACCGATGGTTATCCAATCTCTTCTTAAAAACTTCCAGTGTTAGAGCATCCACAATTTATGGAGGCAAGTCATTCCATTGATTAATTGTTCTCACTGTCAGGAAATTTCTCCTTAGTTCTAAGTTGCTTCTCTCCTTGATTAGTTTCCATCCGTTGCTTCTTGTCCTGCCTTCAGGGGCTTTGGAGAATAGGTTGAGCCTCTCTTCTTGATGGCATCCCCCTCAAATATTGGAAGACTGCTATCCTGTCTCCCCTTCTCTTCGCTAGACTAGCCATGCCCAGTTCCTGCAACCGTTCATCGTATGTTTTAGCCTCCAGTCCCCTCATCATCCAGGTTGCTCTTCTCTGCACTCTTTCTAGAGTCTCCACATCTTTTTAATATCACGGTTGCCAAATAGGAGAAATAGGAAGAAATGACTCGTTTGCCTTTTATTTTTTTAGTTTTGCTTTTTTTTTCAGCCATACCCATTTTCGATAACAATCAACCCCCCTCTCTCCCCTTCAAGCTGTTTTTCAGAGATAGCAATTTTAATCTTTGCTTCATATGCTATTTTGGAAAATGTAGTTTTATCGCTGCTTTCCAGGAACAAAAGTTACTTTTTGAGGTTTGTTTTTTGTTTGTTTGTTTTTACTTTTAGAATTGAACGACAGCGTCAATGAAAACAGCGACACGGTGGGACAGATAGTTGATTATATCATGAAAAACGAAGGTAAGGGGCCTCCCCAAGTTTTTAGAAACAACTCTACAAATTTATTTGAGCTCTTTTAGTGTCTTGGGAAGGACTGTAGAGTGATTTATTTATTGGTTCGATTTATATGCCGCCCTTCTCTGGAGACTCAGGGCGGCTTACAATGCATTAAGCAATAGCCTTCATACTTTTGTATATACAGTACCTGCTTAGTAGGGCTTTCGGCCCCCCCTAAGCGGTGTTCTTTTTTATACAAAGTCAGCTTATTGCCCCCACAATCCGGGTCCTCATTTTACCTACCTCGGAAGGATGGAAGGCTGAGTCAACCTTGAGCCTGGTGAGATTTGAACTTGCAGTAATTGCAGGCAGCTGGTGTTACTTAACAGCATTTTAATCTGCTGCGCCACCAAGGCTCTGATGACATCCAGCATTTTCGTTCGCGACGTATAATTCATTATTGGGTTTTACAGACGAAGGAATGCATGAATTTTGAAGCATTTGCTTCTGTACTTCTGTAACCAAAAGTACTTTCTGAAGAAACAAACCTTAATGGCAAACAGGTTTGTCATATTCCCCAACACATCATCCCTCATGCGCGAGGGAAAGATTGGAAGATATTGGTCAGAATTCAGAATTTGTCAGAACCAAAGCGTCAGATGAAATCTACAGGAAACCATGACCCACGCACACACATCTGGGAAATCATTTCAACGTTTTCTGGGTGCAAGTACAGCATGGCTGGTCTACAGCGACTCTTCTCTCAGCCCTCTGAAACTAAAAAAAAAGTCACTTAATTTGATGTCTCCCTGGCATCTTAAAACGGTTGAATTCAATAGAAGAACGTAGAACATAGAATAGCAGAGAGTATTTGTAGCTCAGGGTTGAACTGGGGAATTCTTGGTGCTCTCTGAGCTTGGTGGATTCTTGCAGGCGATTCGTGACCCAACTAGGTAACATTATCAGTGCTAGAAGGGAGTTGGGTTTGCTTTCTGCGAGCAAGCCACTTGTATGTAAGTAGAGATCAAATCCCACCCACTTCTCGCACTGATGATGTTACGTAGTTGGGTCATGAAAGTTTGGAGAACCGGCAAATGCCACCTCTGGCTGGCCCCAGAGTGGGGTGGGTGGGAATGGAGATGATGTAATATCCTTCCCCCAGGAGTGGGGAGGGAATGGGGATTTTGCAGTATTTATTTATTTATTGGTTCGATTTATATGCCGCCCTTCTCCGGAAACTCAGGGTGGTTTACAATGCATTAAGCAATAGCCTTCATACTTTTGTATATACCTGCTTAGTAGGGCTTTCGGGCCCCCCTAAGCAGTGTTCTTTTTTATACAAAGTCAGTTTATTGCCCCCACAATCCGGGTCCTCATTTTACCTACCTCGAAAGGATGGAAGGCTGAGTCAACCTTGAGCCTGGTGAGATTCGAACTTGCAGTAATTGCAGGCAGCTGGTGCTAGTTAACAGTTGCACTTTAGTCTGCTGCGCCACCAAGGCTCTTATCCTTCCCTTGGAGTAGGGTGGGAATGGAGATTTTGCAGTATCCTTCCCCTGTCATGCCCACCAAGCCACACCACACCCACCAAGCCATACCCACAGAACCGATAGTAAAAAAAATTTGAATTCCACCACTGGATCACATCCATTCCCAGAAGATTTTAAGCAATGCATGATTTTTCCAGTTATTAAAACCTGCTTTAAAGAGAGTACACCTTTAAAATCTTCTGTTCTTAAAATAGTATTTATTAAATACTATTTGCAGGGTGTCCCGAGCCACTCAGCTTTCTCCTGAGTAGATGTGTGAAGAGTTGCTCTGAAAAACATATTTTCTACCAATTCTGTCTCATAAGTAAATGATTCAGTTTAGCTCACGTTTGTGGGTCTTCTCATTCACCCCTTTTTGCTCAACAGCGGAGTAAAGAATCCAGAACAAAAATATTAAATACGGTTTCTAATTTTTGCAGCCAACGCAGATGTGCTGAAAGCTATGGTGGCTGATAATCCTGTGTGTGATCCAGAAAGGTAAACCACCTCGTTGCAAATGCTTTCTCTTTTCCTTAAACAATCTCCAGTAAAGTGGAGCGAATAACTCCTGAATCTTTCCGCTAGGAAGGGACAATAGGAAAGCAAAAATAAAGGAGCAGACTTTAAACATCAGGAAGAAAGTTATCCCTGTTAACTCAATCACCATTCAGTTCCTTGGAATTAATGAGTCTGATTGAAATGAGATGAGGGAGAAGGAGAAGAAGATAGGTAAGGATGAGGAAGGAAGAATTAGAAGGAGATAGATAAGGAGGATGAAGAAAGAGAAGGAGATAAATAAGGAGGAAGAAGGAAGAGAACTAGAAGGAGACAGATGAGGACGAAGGAAGAGAACTAGAAGAAGATACTGTATATAAGGATGAGGAAGGAAGAACTAGAAGATAGTTAAGGAGGACAAAGGAAGAACTAGAAGAAGATAGATAAGGAGGAGGAAGGAAGAGAACTAGAAGGAGATAGATAAGGAGGATGAAGGAAGAGACCTAGAAGAAGATAAGGACGAAGGAAGAGAACTAGAAGAAGATAGATAAAGATGAGGAAAGAAGAGAATTAAAAGAAGATAGATAAGGAGGACAAAGGAAGAGAACTAGAAGAGGATGGATAAGGAGGACGAAGGAGGAGAACTAGAAGATAAGGATGAGGAAGGAAGAACTAGAAGAAGATAGATAAGGAGGACGAAAGAAAGATAAGGACGAAGGAAGAGAACTAGAAGAAGATAGATAAGGAGGATGAAGGAAAGATAAGGACGAAGGAAGAGAACTAGAAGAAGATAGATAAGGAGGACAAAGAAAGACAACTAGAAGAGATGGATAAGGAGGACGAAGGAGGAGAACTAGAAGATAGATAAGGATGAGGAAAGAAGAACTAGAAGATAGATAAGGAAGATGAAGGAAGAATTAGAAGGAAAGATAAGGAGAACGAAGGAAGAGAACTAGAAGGAGAGAGATGAGGACGAAGGAAGAGAACTAGAAGGTGAGAGATGAGGATGAAGAAAGAGAACTAGAAGAAGATAAGGATGAGGAAGGAAGAACTAGAAGAAGATAGATGAGGACGAAGGAAGAACTAGAAGAAGATATGGATGAAGGAAGAAGTAGAAGAAGATAGATAAGGAGGATAAAGGAAGAAATACGAAGGTAGATAAGGATGGGTATGGAGGAGGAGAAGAATAGAATCAGAAAGTTCACAGCAATTTCTTCTCAAAAGTAATGCTTGCACGTTGGCTGTTAGTTTCACTTTGGGATCGAAGCATTCCAGATTAACATAAACTTTGTGGAACAAGGTCATTTAGGGGGAAAAAAGTGTGTTCGGAAATCATGTAACATCCATAGTGTGAGCTCAGGAGAAAAAAAAAGATAGTTGGAATTAATTCATCAACTGCCTGCCCTAAATGGCAATTTTTTTTTTCTGCTCCAAAAATCAGCCCAACCACGCCAGGCAGCCCAACGAGTCCAGGTTCTCCATCATCTCCTGGAGGTCCTTTGTCAAAACACACTTGCCGAGGACACCACTTGCACACCATTGGCGGGGTGGCCTCGACAGGCGCTTGTTCTCGTTGCAGCCATAAACGGTGGAATCTCTTCAGTCCAAATAAAAGGGCCAAAGAAGGCAAAAGACCCCGACATGGACAGGTCACCGTACTCTCCGTGGGAAGGTAAGTTGGCTTTTTTTCATGAGAAGAAGGGGCCCAGTTGGCTTCCGTTTGCAAGCCGGGAATAGAGGAGAGGGGAGACAGTACGAGACTCAGACCGGATCAACTCAGGTAAAACACGGATGCATCAACTTACTTTGGTCTAGTGGTTAAGGCACCAGGCTGGAAACTGGGACATCCAAAGTCATCCAACCACTTTTCATGGCTAAGGTGGGACGGGAGTTCTAGTCCCACCTTAGCTATAAAAGGTGGTTGGATGACTTTGGGCGGATCACCAGGAGACTGTGAGTTGTAGTCCCACCTAGGCATGAAGGCCAGCTGGGTGACTTTGGGCCAATCGCCAGAAGATTGTGAGTTCTAGTTCCGCTTTAGGCATGAAAGCCAGCTGGGTGACTTTGGGCCAATCGCCAGAAGATTGTGAGTTCTAGTTCCGCTTTAGGCATGAAATCCAGCTGGGTGACTTTGGGCCAATCACCAGAAGATTGTGAGTTCTAGTTCCGCCTTAGGCATGAAAGCCAGCTGGGTGACTTTGGGCCAATCGCCAGAAGATTGTGAGTTCTAGTTCCGCTTTAGGCATGAAAGCCAGCTGGGTGACTTTGGGCCAATCGCCAGAAGATTGTGAGTTCTAGTTCCGCTTTAGGCATGAAATCCAGCTGGGTGACTTTGGGCCAATCACCAGAAGATTGTGAGTTCTAGTTCCGCCTTAGGCATGAAAGCCAGCTGGGTGACTTTGGGCCAATCACCAGAAGATTGTGAGTTCTAGTTCCGCCTTAGGCATGAAAGCCAGCTGGGTGACTTTGGGCCAATCGCCAGAAGATTGTGAGTTCTAGTTCCGCTTTAGGCATGAAAGCCAGCTGGGTGACTTTGGGCCAATCGCCAGAAGATTGTGAGTTCTAGTTCCGCTTTAGGCATGAAATCCAGCTGGGTGACTTTGGGCCAATCGCCAGAAGATTGTGAGTTCTAGTTCCGCTTTAGGCATGAAAGCCAGCTGGGTGACTTAAGGCCAATCACCAGGAGACTGTGAGTTCTAGTTCCATTTTAGGCATGAAAGCCAGCTGGGTGACTTAAGGCCAATCACCAGGAGACTCTGAGTTCTAGTCCCAGTTTAACCACGAAAGGTGGCTAGGTGACCTTGGGTAGTCAGTCACTCTTTCTCAGCCCAACTTATTTCATTTGTTGTGGAGAAAATAGGAGGCGGAAGGTATATTGAGTATGTTCACTGCCTTGAGTTACTTCTCAAGCAACTTAGAACTAAGGAGAAATTTCCTGACAGTTAGAACAATTAATCAGTGGAACAACTTGCCTCCAGAAGTTATGGGTGCTCCAATACTGGAAGTTTTTAAGAAGATGTTGGACAACCATTTGTCTGAAATAATATAGGTGTCAGGTTTCGGTGTCATCTCAAATAAATTGCATTTCCAAACAAATAGTCTTTGATGAAATCTTTCATTTATTAAGCACGACAATCTGTCCCCGACTACGTCGTAGCCAACACTGACTTCCTGACCTCAAACCTTCCCTTTCCGTTCCCCAATTCTCTGCGTCTCATTTGCCATCTTCCAAATCACTCTCCCCATATCTACTACTTCAGCTCCCAGGAATGTCTCTCCTCCCATCCCATCTCCTAGGGGATATTATCTTCAGGGAAAATAAGTAGGTGAAAAGTCAAGCGTCCTCTTGCCAGCTGCCCCCTCTTCTCCTCCTCATGTCAGCACTGGAACGAATGTAGTTTGGAGTGTTGACAATAGGGCAGTGATGGCTAACCTTTTTGCCATTGCATGCCAAAAGCGGGGGTTGCACGGGGGGTCGTGCGTGCGCATGCCAACACCCATAATTCTATGTGCCCCGCCCCCCTGTGCATGCGTGTGCGACCCCCGGGCACCCCCCGCTTTTGGCACTTGATGGCATGGTGGGCCTAGTAGGCCTGTTTTTTGCCCTCCCCAGGCTCCAGAGGCTTTCTAAGAGCCTGGGGAGGATGAAAACAGCCTTCCCCATCCCCCCCGGAGGCCGGAAATGTCCCATTTGCTGACTTACGGTAGGACCAGAAGGCCTGTTTTTTGCTCTCCCCAGGTTTCAGAGCCTTTCTAGGAGTCTGGGCAGGGCAAAAACGGCCTTCCCCCCCACCCCAGAGGACCTTTGGAGGCCAGAAACAGCCTGACTTCCAGTGGGTCCAGAAGGCCTGAAAATCAGCTGGCCAGCGTGCGCATGCACACCGGAGCTGAGCTCGCGGGCCCACCGATATGGTGGCATGCGTGCCACAGGTTTTCCATCACGGGTATAGGGCTTTGTGCCTGAGAAGGAGCTTGGATTAGAAGTCCCTTCCAACTCTGTTATTCTAAATTCTAAAGGTAATAATTGGATGGATGGATGGATGGATGGATGGATGGATGGATGGATGGATGGATGGATGAAAAGAGAACAAGCCAAAATAGGCAAGGGGCAGGAATGATTGGATGATCTTTTCCAAGTTATCTTTCTGCTTTTGTATCGGTTGCCATTTTCCATAACATCAACCCTGCTAGATGGTCTCAACGTTCCTTTTAACGAATTGCCTTGTTCCAGATTTCGGGTTACCAAAGTGGAAGCTAAGACTCCTGCGAAGGACCGAAAACACTTGGTGTCCATCGGTGACGTGCCTTCGACCCCACTGAAAGAAGGATCTAAAGAACAGTCAGCTTCCCTTCCTGTCACACCGGAATCGAAAGAGCCCCCGGAATCGACCCCGACCAAACAGGGAAAGGCCGTGAGATCGGATTCAGGATAGCAAATTTGGGGGCAGAAAATGATAGCAGGACATGTCAGGTCAGTAAGCTCCAGCCAAAACTGTCACAAGTTCTAGAAGCTCTTAAAGGTCAAAAAGATCTCGAGAATTTCTTCCCCCAAAGAAATATATCGATCGTTAGCAATGAAATTCCGTAAAATAGCCCTTTATTTCGAGTTATTGCACAGGTAGTCCCATACAAAACTAATGTTGTTAAGCGAGGCATTTCTTCAAATAACCTGGTTCCAAGCCATCAAGGGTTTGAAAGAGCATAACTAGCACCTTAATTTATCTCTGGAATACTTGGAATATGGCATCCAGTTTTGGTCGCCACGATGTAAAAAAGATGTTGAGACACTAGAAAGTGTGCAGAGAAGAGCAACGAAGATGATGAGGGGACTGGAGGGTAAAACATATGAAGAACAGTTGCTGGAATTGGGTGTGTCTAGTCTAATGAAAAGAAGGACT
This sequence comes from Pantherophis guttatus, assembly GCF_059756535.1. Taxonomy (NCBI): domain Eukaryota; kingdom Metazoa; phylum Chordata; class Lepidosauria; order Squamata; family Colubridae; genus Pantherophis; species Pantherophis guttatus. The sequence continues at coordinate 78,426,413 of NC_142070.1, read as the reverse complement.
AGGGGTGACATGATAGCAGTGTTCCGATATCTCAGGGGCTGCCCCAAAGAAGAGGGAGTCAAGCTATTCTCCAAAGTACCTGAGGGAAGGACAAGAAACAACTGATGGAAACTCATCAAGGAGAGAAGCAACTTAGAACTAAGGAGAAATTTCTTGACAGTTGGAAAAATTAACCAGTGGAACAACTTTCCTCCAGAAGTTGTGAATGCTCCAACACTAGAAGTTTTTAAGAAGATGTTGGATAACCATTTGTCTGAAGTGGTGTAGGGTTTCCTGCCTAAGTAGGGGGTTGGACTAGAAGACCTCCAAGGTCCCTTCCAACTCTGTTATTCTGTTCTATTCTATTCTATTCTATTCTATTCTATTCTATTCTATTCTATTCTATTCTATTCTATTCTATTCTATTCTATTCTATATCTGGGATTGATCTATCTATCTTAACTATCATCTATCTATATCATATCATATCTATATCTATATCTATCTCTCTATCTGTCTATTATCTATCATCTATAACATATGTATATCATATCTAATATATCTATATCTGTCTATCATCTATCATCTATAACATATCTATATCATCTATCTCTAATACCATATCTATATCTATCTATCTGTCTATCATCTATCTCTATAACATTTCATATCTATATCTATCCATCTATCATCTATCTATCTATATATCTATCATCTATCATCTATCTCTATAACATATATCTATATCTATCATCTATATCTATATCATCTATCATCTATCTATCTCTAATATCATATCTATATCTATCATCTATCTATATCATATCATTATATTATCTATCTATCATCTATCTCTATATCATATCATGTCTGTCTGTCTATCTATCTATCTATCTATCTATCTATCTATCTATCTATCTATCTATCTATCTATCTATCTATCTACCCATCTATCTACCCATCTATCTACCCATCTATCTACCCATCTATCTATCTATCTATCTATCTATCTATCTATCTACCCATCTATCTATCTATCTACCCATCTATCCATCTATCTATCCATCTATCTATCTATCTATCTATCTATCTATCTATCTATCTATCTATCTATCTATCTATCTATCTATCTATCTATCTATCTATCTATCTATCTATCCATCCATCCATCCATCCATCCATCCATCCATCCATCCATCCATCCATCCATCCATCTATCTATCTATCTACCTATCTATCTACCCATCCATCTACCCATCCATCTATCTATCTATCTATCTATCTATCTATCTATCTATCTATCTATCTATCTATCTATCTATCTATCTATCTATCTATCCATCTATCCATCTATCCATCTATCCATCTATCCATCTATCCATCTATCCATCTATCCATCTATCCATCTATCTATCTATCTATCTATCTATCTATCTATCTATCTATCTATCTATCTATCTATCTATCTATCTACCCATCTATCTATCTACCCATCTATCTATCTATCCATCCATCCATCCATCCATCCATCCATCCATCCATCCATCCATCCATCCATCCATCTATCTATCTATCTATCCATCTACCCATCCATCCATCTATCTATCCATCTACCCATCTATCTATCTATCTACCCATCTATCTATCTATCTACCCATCTATCTATCTATCTATCTATCTATCTATCTATCTATCTATCTATCTATCTATCTATCTATCTATCCTCGCATAGAACTATTTTGTAGGATGACCAGAGATTGCCAGCTTGACGCTTCTAACAATTGTATTTTTCTCCTTGTCTACAACAGGGTTAGAGAAAGCAAGAAAGACCATTGGAAGGGAGCTCAAAAAAAACCCTACTTCTCGAGGAGGTATTTGTGAATAGCCACACCGTGGGCAGCTTTCGCTAACGGAATCTCTGCACCGTTTGGCCCCAGATATTTAACATATTGTTAATAACGGAATATCGAATGGCATTTAGTCATCTAAAGGCTGCCGGAATGTACTGCCTGCAGTTTTATATATCTATGTTTAAAAATGCCTTTTTATTTTGTTCCCCCTCTCCTGAACAAAGCAAGAAGTTAATGAAAACTCTCTCTTGGAACCCGGGGAGGGGGAGGGGATCCAAAAACTCTTCCCCACCCCCCCAAGTGTCTCGTGTGTGTGTTGCACGGCATGAGGTTGAAGCAAATGATGAATCCGTGTAATCCCATCCCGCTCGTTTCTTGAGAATAGGGGAAGGGAAACGGTGAGCCGTGTTTTCGCCTTAATTTATTGCGGATGTCCCAACGGCTGCTAAATATCATCATCTCTTCATTTAACAACCTCATAATCCCTTGCGGGTTGGAATCTGGGCAACTGAATGGAGCTGAGTGTTTATTGGCCGGATGCCCTTCCTGTTTCCAATGAGGAGTTTTGTTCAGCAGATATATTCTCAACATACCCAGAGAGAGAAATATCTGCCTCTACCTAGGATCGAACTCACAACCTCTTGATTGTGAAGCGAGAGTTCCACCTCTAGGCCACCGCACCACTCCAACAGCTGCTAAATAACGCACTGCCTTAATTACATTTATTCTGCGACTTTACTGTCATTGCTGGTTTGGTTCTCGAAGCCGAATTTAGCGTATTTCTCCAAGCTCGGTTTGAGTGTGCTCGATTGAATTTTTGTGGATGTGTCCGAGAAGTAGTTGGAGGCCAGGCGTGCAAATGTATTCTTAACTTTATGATTATGGCAATAAAACTGTGACAATAAAACTACAGGCAGTCCTCGACTTACGACGGCAATCGATCCCCACATTTCTGTTGCTGAGTGAGCAACAGTTCTTAAAACGGGTTTTGTTCCCCTCTACGACCTTTCTTGCCACGGTTGTTAAGCGAATCACTTCAGTTGTTAAATCAGTGGCACGGTTGTTAAGTGAATCTGGCTTGTCAGAAGGGCGCAAAAAGGGACCGTGTGACACACACACCCCCGACGCAACCGTCATAAGTGTGAGTTGGCTCCCTAGCGTCTGAATTTTTGATCATGTGACCATGAGGATACTGCCAGGGTCCTGATGTGAATTCCCTTTTTTTTCAGTGCCGTCGTATCTTCAAACGGTTGCTAAATGAACTCTTGTAAGTCGAGGGCTACCTAATTCTGCTGAGTCAGCCATGCTCTTTTTCACGTTATCCTTGTCGCTCGCCCTTCTACTTGTTGGTGCCAATATATCCATGGCATTTGCTTAGGGGAAAGCATCTTCTGTTGATACTATTCTCTTCTGATATAAGTTATTTTTGCTACGTCAAGATCTGATCCCAAAATTTGGAAATGAAGGGTGGGATGGATGATCTCAAGTGAGTCTTTGCTCTAAATCAGAGGTGAGGAATTGTGGCCCCTTTATGACTGGTGGACTTCAACTCCCAGAATTCTTTAACCAGCATGGCTGGCTCAGGAATTCTGGGAGTTGAAGTCCACCAGACATAAATAAGGTCCATGTTCCCATGCCGGCTCAGGAATTCTGGGAGTTGAAGTCCACCAGTCATAAATAAGGTCCATGTTCCCATGCCGGCTCAGGAATTCTGGGAGTTGAAGTCCACCAGTCATAAATAAGGTCCATGTTCCCATGCCGGCTCAGGAATTCTGGGAGTTGAAGCCCACGAATCATAAAATGGCCACGTTCCCATGCCAGCTCAGGAATTCTGGGAGTTGAAGTCCACAATTCTTAAAAGGGCCATAGTTCACCATCCCTGCTCTAAATCTTAGTCTCGTTAACCTGATGCTCAGTGGATTATTATTTAACTACGAATCCGTTCTTGAGGAAATAATCTGATTGCAAGTATCCTTCAGGTTTACAACGAGTTGTACTTAAAACCAGTTGCATTATCCTTGCTAAAAACCTTTAAATCAATATTCATGTCTTCAGCGGTTGACCAAAACCTATTGGATTTGCACAAAAGCATCGACGCGCTTGAATAAGTTTTTTTCTCAGTTTGCAAAACACAATGCTGCCATTTTATCGATTTATCAGCTACCGAAGCGGAGAGGGACTCGCTTTTCACAGGAAATTGTAATTTAACTGTGAATTATATGTCTGTTAACTGTTTGGTTTGGCTGTGAGCATTTTGTACAATAAACTCGATTGTTCATTTTGAACAATAAAAGCAACAAAGCCCTTTTTAAAACAGCTGTGTGACGTCGTTTTCTTTCAACCTATCCTACCCTTTGCGTGTGCTATGTCATATTTTATTGTTTGTGAGGGAAAGTGCTTTCCAAGGGTAGTTGGTGTACCTTGTTTCCAAAGAATTAGATCTTTCCGTGCCTTTTAAATCGAACAATTAAAGGGAACAATAAAATAGCATGGAAAAGTCAATTCTGTATGGAAGTACCGTGTTTCCCTGAAAATAAGACCCTGTCTTATATTTTTTTGAACCCTGGAATAAATGCTTGGCCTTATTTTCAGGGAGGTCTTATTATTTTGGGGTGCGTGGAGCAAGATGGGGCTCCTCTTGCCATCTTACTTGATTTCCAGCTCTGCATTTAAATATTTTCTGGGAGGGCTTATTTTCGCGGGGGTGGAGGCTTATTTTAGTGCATGCTCTCAAAAGCCCGATTGGGCTTATTATCAGGGGATGTCTTATTTTCGGGGAAACAGGGTACATAGTTCAGCCAATATGTTAAATGGAATTCCAGATGGAGGACTGGAAATGAGCATAGATTTTATTCTTGATTCAATAAAACTATACATATATATATATGTGTGTGCGTGTATGTATGTATGTTCCAGCATAACTCTGGAACGCCTCAAGCAATTTCAACCAATCTTGGTACACAGATGATTTACTCTCTGGAAAGAAATACTGTGGGGGTAAGACACCCCAACACACTTCTGTTGTTGTGTATGTGTTCTGTTAAGATATAGACTGTTGTGCCTTAAAATGGCTTCCACTGGACTGCCTTAAAATGGCTTCTGCTGTACAACACTGTGGAGTTGCCATGGTAATGGCTTCACAGTACTCCACAAGGGGGCTCCCTCTGGTAAGGGGAAAATACAACTTTAGAAATTATGTTTGGTCTGGACATTTTCAACAAGGCTGTGATTATTCTTGAGGACAAACGGCCTACCTGCACCACTACGAGACCGACATGACGTACTTCACGCAGATTACATACGAGGAAAGAACTACAACGTCGAACGGCCGAGTGCATATATCGTGGACGAGAAGCTACTTCTAAATCAAGATCAGAAAAAAGCATACCAAATGATCATGGATCAGCTAAACAACAAGGTGGTAATTATTTTACTTGACGCTTTTGGGGGCACAGGGAAAAGATTTTCCACTAATTTAATTCTTGCCAAAATCAGGGCTCAGGGTTAAGTTGCTCTTCCTGTCTAATACAGGATTGGGATAAATAAATACCCAGGCAATGCTGGGTTATCAGATAGTAATATATAATGATAGAGAATATTTGTAGCTCGGATTGAACGGTGGGGAACATCTTGCTCTCAGAGCTTGGTTTTCTGGTAGACGTTTCACTACCATACTATGTAACATCATCAGTGCTAGAAGGGAGTGGGGTTTGCTATCTGTTTATATAATAATATACAAATACTGGTATATTAGATATTTAGTATATAATATGAGAGCAAACCCTACTCCCTTCTGGCACTGATGATGTTACCTGGTTGGGTAATGAAACGTCTGTAAGAAAAATACCAAAGTCGAGACCAACAAGGACCCCACAGTATATACAAAGCAAGGCATTCACTGGGGGAAAACCTTACTATGACCATAAATACGCAACACACTTAATACATCTTTCTCAAAAGATAGAATACGAGATCCAATAGAACTGGTTTTGAAATCAGCAAGGTTCAAAACGCATCCATTACTGGGGTAGTTCCATGGATACAGAAAAATATGGCATTGTCATTATTGTATCCAGTCGGTTAGCTCATCCATATCCATACATATATAAATCTTCTTTCTAATCTTGCTTGCTTCCTTCCATCCCTCCCTCCGATCATTCATCTTCCCTTCCTCCTTTTTCCTTTCTTCCTTTCCTCTCCCACTGTTCACCTACCTTCCTTCCTTCCTTCCTTCCTTCCTTCCTTCCTTCCTTCCTTCCTTCCTTCCTTCCTTCCTTCCTTCCTTCCCTTCTTACCCCTCCCATTATTCCTTCCTTCTTTCCTTCCCCTTCCATTATTCATCTTCCTTCCTTCCTTCCTTCCTTCCTTCCTTCCTTCCTTCCTTCCTTCCTTCCTTCCTTCCTTCCTTCCTTCCTTCCCCTTCCATTGTTCATCTTCCTTCCTTCCCCTTCCATTGTTCATCTTCCTTTCTTCCTTCCTTCCTTCCTTCCTTCCTTCCTTCCTTTCTCCCTCCCTCTCTCCCTTTCTTCCCCCTCCTATTGTTCATCTTCCTTCCTTCCTTTTCTTCCTTCCCTTCCTTCCTTCCCCCTCCTACTGTTCATCTTCCTTCCTTCCCTTCCTTCCTTCCGCTCTCCTATTCATCTTCCTTCCTTCCTTCCTTCCTTCCTTCCTTCCTTCCTTCCTTCCTTCCTTCCTTCCTTCCTTCCTTCCTCCCTCCCTCCCTCCCTCCCTCCCTCCCTCCCTCCCTCCCTCCCATTGTTCCTCTTCCTTCCTCCCTCCCTCCCTCCCTCTCTCCCCTCAAATATTTAGGGAAAATTCCAGCTATGCCAAAAAGTAAACTCCATTAGCCACCACACACAATTGCTAGGAACCAAAAGTATGGCCAGAACAGAGAATCAGTGCGGAGGGCTTGTCTGTTTGACAAACTAGAATTCTGGTTAAGAATGATTCATATTATTGCAGCTCCCATTTAAAAATATAAGGTGTAAAAAAACCACACCCTAAAACAGTTGTTTCATAATCCGTTGGTGCAGACTCTTGTGTTGAAGAGATACAAAGAAAGAAATCCTAGCCAGGAAAAGAGGGGTTCAGAAAATGAACAGGTAAAAGAAACAATGATACTATGGGCAAAAAACTGGATATACTATAGATTTAGACAAATGGCAAAAGCTTTGGGAAAGAAATTGTAAATTAACAATGGCAACTAAAGGTAAAGCTTCCGCTCACACATATGTGCTAGTCGTTCCCGACTCTAGGGGGCGGTGCTCATCTCCGTTTCAAAGCCGAAGAGCCAGCGCTGTCCGAAGACATCTCCGTGGTCATGTGGCCGGCCTGACTCAACGCCAAAGGCACACAGAACGCTGTTCCCTTCCCACCAAAGGTGGCCCCTATTTTTTCTACTTGCATTTTTTACATGCTTTCGAACTGCTAGGTTGGCAGAAGCTGGGACAAGTCACGGGAGCTCACCCCGTTAAACGGCGCTAGAGATTCGAACCGCTGAACTGCCGACCTTTTGATCGATGAGTTCAGCGTTTTACGTACTGAGCCACCGCGTCCCTAATGGCAACTACATAAGTAAAATTTATATAAAATGTTTTATAGGTGGCATCTACCACTGGCAAGATTAGCAAAGATGTTTAAAAGTATGTCCGCCAAATCTTGGAAATGTAAGGAGACAGCGGGGACATATTATCATATGTGGTGGACATGTGTAAAAGCAAAGAAATATTGGACAAAAATCCATACATGGTTGGAGAAAATGTTAAAACAACATCTAGATTATAAACCAGAAATATTTTTTGCTAGGCATAATACCTGAAAAATACAATAAAGGGAACTTATAAAGGGAGCCTGGAGAGCTCAACAGACTAAGCACTGTAATTTAACACCAGCTGTCTGCAATTAAAGTAGGATCGAATCTCACCAGGCTCAAGGTCGACTCAGCCTTCCATCCTTTCTAAGGTAGGTAAATTGAGGACCCAGTTTGTGGGGGCAATAAGCTGACTTTGTATAAAAATATACAAAAGTATGAAGGCTATTGCTTAACGCACTGTAAGCTGCCCTAAGTCTCCGGAGAAGGGCGGCATATAAATCAAATTTTTTTAAAAAAATTACATGTCTTGACAGCATCAAGAATCGTATTTGCGCAGTATTGGAAAAATGAGGAAACACTTACAGAGGATGATACAATTAAAAAAAAATTTAGATTGCGCAGAAATGGACAGATTGACATTAAAAATAAAAGAAAAAGAAAATACAGAGTATTTTCGAATATGGGGCTTGTTTTATAAATGGATAATAGAGGTAGAAATTAGGAGCGGGAAAAGTATTTTATAAGCAAAATGATTCAGACAATATGCTCTTCACGAAGCACTTATGCATGTAATGTGAAAATATATAAATAGTTAAAAAGAAAAGAAAAAGAAAACAGTGTTTTAACATATAATTGCTTACTGCCTTATTCTCGGAAATTATCCTAAATCCTTCGCCCCAGCTACATTTCATTTCTCATTACAGCCGGCTGCCTATCTTTAATCCTGCAGGTGGCACTCTGTTATATCAAGAAGGAGGAAGGCCAGAAACTGATTCCAACTTTGCTTTACGTTCATTAATCATACCTCGGTTCTAGGATAGAATAGAATAACAGAGTTGGAAGGGACCTTGGAGGTCTTCTAGTCCAACCTCCTGCTTAGGCAGGAAACCCTACACCACTTCAGACAAATGGTTATCCAACATTTTCTTAAAAAATTCCAGTGTTGGAGCATTCACAACTTCTGGTGGCAAGTTGTTCCACTGGTTAATTGTTCTAACTGTCAGGAAATTTCTTCTTAGTTCTAAGTTGCTTCTCTCCTTGATGAGTTTCCACCCATTGCTTCTTGTTCTATCCTTAGGTGCATTGGATAATAGGTGGACTCCCCCTTCTTTGGGGCAGCCCCTGAGATATTGGAACATTGCTATCATGTCTCCCCTAGTCCTTCTTTTCATCAAACTAGACATACCCAGTTCCTGCAACCGTTCTTCATATGTTTTAGCCTCCAGCCCTCTAATCATCTTTGTTGTTCTTCTCTGCACTCTTTCTAGAGTCTCAACATCTTTTTTACATCGTGGCGACCAAAACTGAATGCCGTATTCCAAGTGTGGCCTTACCAAGGCATTATAAAGCGGCATTAACACTTCACATGATCTCCATGTTGATAGTGAGGATATTGAGTTAGAACCAGAATTTTTTTTGTTAGGAATGATTAAACAAAACATTAGAAAGGAAAAAAAAGTACCTAATATTACATATAATTACGGCAGCTAGGTTAGCCCTAGCACAAGTTTGGAAAACAGATCAATTGCCATCGGAGCAGCAAATAATTCAAAAAAATTTACACATGTGCAGAAATGGATAGACTAATGTTGAAATTGAAAGATAAGGAAGACTCAAAGTATTTTAAGATATGGGACAGTTGGTATGAGTGGATAAACCAATGGAAAAGAAAGTAAAGTCAAATTTAGTATGGAATTAAAAGTAATAATTATACACCGTCATTAAGGGGAAAAAAAGGGAAAATTTTATATATGTGTACTTATATACATTATATATACTTTGTTGTTTGTTAATATTGTTGTTGAAGGGCGGATGGACAGAAGGAAGGAAGGAAGGAAGGAAGGAAGGAAGGAAGGAAGGAAGGAAGGAAGGAAGGAAGGAAGGAAGGAAGCTCTTTTTAGCTTCTTACCTTTTAAGTGTAAATTGGGTTTTAATTGGATTGTTTTAAACTGTGGGCCAAAGCTGTATAATTCTTTTAATTGATTTTAAATTTTGTATTGGTATGTTTTTTATCCTTGCCTGTGCACCGCCCTGAGTCCAATAGGAGAAGGGCGGTATATAAATTGAATAAATAATAATAATAATAATAATAATAATAATAATAATAATAATAATAATAATAATAATAATAATAATAATAATAGCACTTAGAATTATATACCGCTTCACAGTGCTTTACAGCTTTCTCTAAGCAGTTTACAGAATCAGAACATGGCCCCCAACAATTTGGGTCCTCATTTTACCCACCTTGGAAGCATTTGAAATGTGGATTGACAGGTGGCTGTTACGTATAGGCTGGGTTGAGAAAATCAGAAAGGAAGAGGGCATAAGCCGTCTGGGAAAGCCAAGGGAAATCATCCAAATCATAAAAAAAAAAAAAAAAAAACCAATGTTAGAATATTTTGGACGTGATGCGACACCAGAGGTGGTATTCAGTCAGTTCGAGCTGCTTTGGGCGAACCGGTAGTGCCGACTTGCAGGTTACATTACCAGGATTTGGCGGATATACGCATTCACGGCGCTGGGTGTGGCAAGGACAGGGGTCCATGCCGGGGAGGTGGGCATGTGGGGGCTGTATGCCCATTGCATTCTGGGGGTTTGGGCACACGCTTTGGGCACTCGATCCGGAAAAGGTTAGCCATCACTGGTATATAGTAAACACAAAATAGGTTAACAGGTCAAAAACTGGCCTAAAATAACCTCTTTTCACACGTTCCCCTCAATCTAAATTACTGATCAAGAATAAGTTAATATGTCTATGGAGATTCTCAGTCATCCAGGCCATGGATATCCCAAAGGTGTTTTTTCAAGAGGAAACTGGACTTTCTGGTTTTTCTTTGAAGGCATTTCGCTTCTCATCCAAGAAGCTTCTTCCGCTCTGACTGGATGGTGGGGAATGGAAGGGTTGATATTCCTTGCAGACAGCTGGTCATTTGCATCCTTTTTAGAGGGCCGTTGAGGCCACTTGGAGGTTGATCTGTGTCACGAGCGGTGCCTACATCACAAACCGAAGCGCAAATGCTTCTTGTAATCTGCAATTTTTCTGGAAATCCATTCACCCTTTGAACGGTGCGGGGGTATGAACTGATTTCCAGAAAAATTGCAGACTACAAGAACCACCGGTTTGTGATGTAGGCACCACTCGTGACACAGATAAACCTCCGAGATCCTTGGTGGTGCAGCGGACTAAGTGCTATTATGTAGCACTTAGCTGCCAGCTCCCTGCAATTAGTGCGAGTTCAAATCTCACCAGGCTCAAGGTTGACTCAGCCTTCCATCCTTCCGAGGCAGGTAAACAGTGGTGGGTTCCTCCTGGTTCGGTCCGGTTCGGCCGAGCCGGTAGCAGTGACAATATGACGTCACCGAACCGGTTCTCCCCCCATTATTCTTACCTTTTATTTGGTCCCACCCCCAATCTATTGCTGCCTCCTGAGTCCCAGCTGATGACTAGAGGGGAAAAAACTGTTTAAACTCTTGCCGCGGGGCTTCAAAGGGCCGCCCTACAGCTGATCAGTGTTAAAAGCAAACAAATGATTCGGGTCGTAAGTGCGAGGACTGGTCGTAAGTGTGAGGACCTTCCAGAAATGACTCTGACCAGCTAGCCACGCCCACCTAGTCACATGACCTCCAAGCCACACCCACAAAATAAGCCACGCCCACAGAACCGGTAGTAAGAAAATTTAGAACCCACCCCTGCAGGTAAATTGAGGACCCGGATTGTTGGGGGCAATAAACTGACTTTGTAGAAACACCGCTTATGGGGGTGGGGGGCAAAAGCCCTAAAAAGCAGGTATATACAAAAGAATGAAGGCTATTGCTATAAGTGCATTGTAAGCCGCCCTGAGTCTTCGGAGGAAGGCGGCATATAAATTGAACTAATAAATAAATAATAAATAAGTGTCCTCGACAACTCTCTAAAAAGGATGCAAATGACCAGCGGTCTGCAAGGAGTATAAATCCTTCCATTCCCCACCATCCAGTCAGAACTGAGGAAGCTTCTTGGACGAGAAGCAAAGCGTCTTCAAAGAAAAAAAAAAACCAGAAAATCCAGTTGCCTCCTGAAGAAAAAAAAAAGCACTTTTAGGATAATAAGTTCATATGTTATATATATTATATATATTCATATATTCATGAGCCTGAGTGGCGTAGGAGGCTAATGCCTCCTACTAAGGCAGCATTTAACATCCAGCTGTCTGCAATTACTGCGAGTTCAATTTTTATTAGGCTCAAGGTTGACTCAGCCTTCCATCTTTTCTAAGGTGGGTAAAATGAGGACCCGGTTTGTGGGGGCAATAAGCTGACTTTGTATAAATATACAAAAAGTATGAAGGCTATTGCTTAACACATTGTAAGCCGCCCTGAGTCTCCGGAGAAGGGCGGCATATAAAAATAAATAAATAAATAAAAAAAAATATGTTCCTGTGCAACCCTGAATCACCCTGGCAAGAAAGCAGGAACTCGAGTGTGTTAATTTAACCAGTTTCTAATTGCTGCAGCAAAAGGAAGAAAACTTGCGGCTTTGCGCTGTTTTGTGCTGCAGCCAGGAAATCTTCGTTAAAGAATGAAGTTATACCAGAATGAAAACTACTAAAATCAGCCGGATTGTTAAGTTATTGCTAAACCAGACATTTGGTGATGCTTGTTTGCAGAGAGGCAGTCTGGGATGTGGCTTAAGGAATTGTGAAGAGAAGGACCAGGGAAGACAGGATAGCAGTCTTCCAATATTTGAGGGGCTGCCCCCAGAGAGGACGGGGTCAGGCCAGAGGTGGGTTTCAGCAGGTTCCGACCAGTTCTGGAGAACCAGTAGTGGAAATTTTGAGGAGTTCGGAGAACCAATAGTAAAAATTCTGACTGCCCCCCCATCTATTCTCTGCTTCCCGAGTCCCAGCTGATTGGGAGGAAATGGGGATTTTGCAGTTGAAACTGGTTGATTTCCCAGTTGCATTGAACAGGGGTGGGCAATTGGGGTCCCAGGCAGTGGTGGGATTCAGCCAGTTCGCACCTATTCGGGAGAACCGGTTGTTAACTTTCTAAACAGTTCGGAGAACCGGTTGTTGGAAGAAATCTCCTTTTGTTTTTTCTCACTTTACAGGGCTAATCCTGCAAGGAAGGAAACATTCTGGTGGTGTTTCTAGCCTAATCTTTATTGCCCTGCTTACAGAAACTGCCTCTCTGGTTAACCCTTGTTACATTGTAACAGCTAAGGCGAAGCACCCACCGACCTGAGTGACGTTGAGTTGGCCACGCCCACACGGTCACATGACCACCGAGCCACGCCTACCCATCTGGCCATTAGGGCAGAGAACCAGTTGTTAAATTATTTGAATCCCATCACTGGTCCCAGGGGTCTAAATTGAAGACCTATTTTGCTTTTTTACACATGTGAGAAAAAGAGGAGAGTTTCCATTTGAAACAGAAAGCTTGTTTTGACCTCCATCTGGGCATCTTTTTTTCTTTTCTTTTTAGCTTTGAGTTGAAGATAGGAAGGTCAGTAAAAATCCCCTTTTAGTGTCCCAAGTGTGTAGATGTTGCAAAAGACCTGTGTTAGCCTGTTACAACTTCATCCCTTTCAATCACATTTGTTTAATCTGAAAAGAGGGTACTAGGTTCCTTGCTTTTTTCAATCCAGGTTTTTGCAAGATGGAATTTCAGTTTGCTGAAAATGTTTGCAAAAACCTGTGGTAACTTACCTGAACAAAGACTTTCTGTATTTTCCCCACTACTCATTCTTATCTTTTTTTTAAAAAATGCAAATCTCCTGATATCATTTTAATGCAAATTATCCCAAAGTCTTTCTTGTATACCTCGGCTTTATACATGCAAATCATTTCCTTGCAGAAATTTCAACATGAAATGTAAGTATCCGTCATTTAGGCTGGAAAAAAGGGAAGGGAAGGGAGGGGGAGGGAAGGCGGAAGGGGAAGGGGAAGAGGAGGAAAGGAGAGGAAAAGGAAGGGAAAGGGAAAGAGAAGGAAAGGAAAACAAAGGGAAGGGAAGGAAAGGAAAAAGGGAAGGAAGGGAAGGAAAGGGGAAGGGGAAGAGAAGGAAATGAAAACAAAGGAAAGGGAAGGGAAGGGAAGGAAAACAAAGGGAAGGGAAGAAAAGGAAAGGAAAAAGGAAAGGAAGGGAAGGAAAGGGGAAGGAAAGGGAAGGAAGGGGGAAGAGAAGAAAAGGAAAAGAAAGGAAAGGAAAAGGAAGGGAAAGGGAAAGAGAAGGAAAGGAAAACAAAGGGAAGGAAAGGAAAGGAAAAAGGAAAGGAAGGGAAGGGAAGAAAAGGAAAGGGGAAGGAAAGGGAAGGAGAGGAAAAGAAAGGGAAGGGCAGAGAAAGAGAAGAAAAGAAAGGAAAGGAAAGGGAAGGGAAAGGGAAAGGGAAAGAAGGAAAGGAAAGGAAAGGGAAGGAAAGGAAAGGAAAAAGGAGAGGAAAAAGGAAAGGAAAAAGGAAAGGAAGGGAAGGAAAGGGGAAGGAAGGAAAGGGGAAGAGAAGGAAAGAAAAACAAAGGGAAGGGAAGGAAGGGAAGGAAAACAAAGGAAAGGGAAGGGAGGGGAATGGAGGGGAAGGGAAGGGGACGGAAGGCGGAAGGAGAAAGGGAAGGGAAGAAAAGGAAAAGAAAGGAAAGGAAAAGGAAGGGAAAGGGAAGGAAAGGAAAACAAAGGGAAGGGGAGGGGAATAGAAAGAAAGGAAAGGAAACAAAAGGAAAAGAAAAGAAAGGATTGAAAAGAAAGTTTGAAAAGCCCTCCCCTACCAAAGATAATGTCTGGAGACCATAGAGAACCTCGTGCAGTGTCAAAGTTTCAACCTATGCTTCCTTAAGGGCATAAGATTACTTCTGAATTACCGGTCTAGTGTTTTTGAGTTCCCGAGTTGATGCTTTTGGGGGGGCCTTCTTCTTTCCTTCCAAAAATGAAGAAAGAAAGAAGGAAGTGAGCGCCAAACAGGGTTTTGAGCACCAAATATTAGCAACGGCTTACAATCACCAGCCCGACTTTCCCACCACTTTGAAACAGGACACACAAAACACCACTATCGCATAAGCCCTACCACGGGCTACACAGAATTCGTTTATTAAAAACAACCCCTTCTCCCTCCAGGAATGAATGGGAAATCCCTGTTCGTTCGTGGTTTTTATGTTTCCATAACCAAGCGTCTTCTGGACAATATATGTACATCTTAGCAAGCCATCAAAACCAAGTAGGTCTTAAGAGCCGTTCCTTACAAGAAGGATATGTTCTCAGACCATGGTCAAATAAAGAGGGCTTGGCCAAGGTCTTCTAGGGTAGAAGGTCGGTCCATGAACATTAGATGGGTGATGTTCATGAGAGCTCATCCCGTGAGGCTGGAAAAAGTGTAGAGTGGACCCAACGATGTCTACTGTCATTATATATCTTATTTGGTCAATTCCTTTGACCAGCTATGACCATCCTGAGCTCAGAACTTCCAAGTGGCTTTCTCAAGGGAAGAACTCCTCCTTGTTAAATGAAGCACGTATCATCACTACCCCGAGCAGCCACCTAATAGTCTTCCTCCTCCTCCTCTTCAAAAATTTCACCAGCCGTAGCGGCCTCCAGGGCTGCCAGGGCCTCTGCAACTTCTGCATCTTCTTCCAGTTCTCCGTTGACCTTGGTGAGGCCATCACATCTGGCTTCCCAAGCAGACTCTCCCTTCTTCCTCCCGGAGAGGATCTCAGTGGATATTTGGTCCTCGAACGAGAAGCCGAAAGGACTCGTCCTCCAAACACCGTCCCCTTCGTCGGACTCGCCACACGGTGGGTTCCGGTTGTGGACGATGGTCGTGTTTCCCGTGCTTTGGTTGATTTGTACAAGATGGTTTGAGAGGTTCTCCTTCCCAACAGCCCTCGATTTCTCAGCACGGTTGTCCTCGGGAAGAAAAGACGGATTATCCAACCGAAGGACTTTGTGTCGGATCTCTGGTAGGGCACGCGGTATGGAAAAAATGGGTTCGGCGGTAGTCCGAGGGCCCTCCTCCTCACAAAGAGCATTCGAAGTTTGCTTTGGTTGATTTTCAGGATCAAAAATCTCCAGTTTATCACTTGTTTTTGGCTGGAAAACTCTTTTGCCTGGAGGATCAGGCTGCTGAGCAGAAGAGCTGTGCAGGTTAATCTCTTTAGGTTGGGTTTTATGAGGAGGGGCGCCGATATTTTTGGAGGAGTGGATCCCATTAACGTTACATTTTACTACGGCGTTTCCAAGTCCTTTGTCTGGAAGAGCAGGGATTCTGGAACTCCAGAGAGCATCTTTGGAGTAGTGGAACCTGCATTGGTTTGTGGCTACTGGCGTCTCGGCAATCTGGACTTCGTTTCTACGGTCCAGAATGTTACTGCTCTGCTTGAAATGAAATCTCCCTCTTTCTTCCTCTTCATCTGATTTATAGTTATTTATCTCATTGATGTATGCAGCCGTCTGTACGTCTTGGGGATGAAAGATGTAACTAGGGGAAAAACGGAGAGTACCCAGTTATTTCATTTTTTCCTCCCCCCACCTGTTATGGAGAAACCTGCTAAATTCACCAGGATTTCTCCTCTGAATTTTGAGCATTTTTACCGCGGTAGCAAAGCACGGCGCAACTACATTGAAATCGGGTGGGATTCAGCCGGTTCAGACCGGTTCAGACCGGTTCGGGCGAACCGGTAGTTCTGACGATCAGATGGCCCTGCTCACCCACCCCTGCCTTATCCTGTCCTTTATTTCCTTGTTTCTAGCTTGTCTGAATTGTGCATTACAGCTGATTTCCGCCACTCAGCTGTTCTACTTTACCCGGGCTGACTTAGAAGGTAAGCAGCTGAGCTTTAAAAATCTCCAATTTAGCGCGTGCTCACCGAACCAGTTGTTAAACCGGCTGAAGCCCACCACTGATTGAAATGGAATTAAAGTTAACTACCCAGGTTCTTGATGTTTGACAACGCAACTAAAAACCCCCCATTATTTCACAGTGTTTTCACTTCTACTTGACTGTTTAATGGTGTCCATTGTGGGGAAACCTGATTAACACACATACACACACACAACTTTTTTGCTTTTGTGGCAGGCCAGCCACAATTTTGGGGTCGGGTCAGCTTGCAAAATGTATAAGTGAAAAAAAAATAAATGACTGGGCGAGCTAGCCATAATCATTAACCTTCTTTGATTTTAGCCCTGCCAGAAACGAGGTGGAGGTTATCCTACCTTTTAATCATTTTACAGCATTTGCACCCCATCTGGATTCTTCTTTTGTCAGTATCTGTAAAGAGAAACGGGGGGGGGGGGGGACAAACAAGCATCAGAATTAGGGAATAAAGTAGGAACTTTCCACTTGGTTTTTGAAAGGGCTTATAAACTTAAAATGAGTTTCCAATTATGTTTAAACATGGGAAACACTAAGGGTGATGACATTTGGCTCAATCAATGTTGCTTGCACTTCCCTCCCTCCCTCCCTCCCTCCCTCCCTCCCTTTCCTCTCTTTCTTTCTTTCTTTCTCTCTTTCTTTCTCTTTCTTTCCTTCATTTGTTCCTTCCTGAGCCTCTCTCTCCTTTCCTCCCTCCCCCGCGCTCTTTCTCTTTCCTTTTTCCTTCCTCTCTCCCTCCCTCCTTTCCTCTCTTTATCTTTTTCTCTTTCTCTTTCCTTCCTTCATTTGTTCCTTCCTCTCTTCCTTCCTTCCTTCCTTCCTTCTTTCTTTCTTTTTTCTTTCTTTCTTTCTCTCTTTCCTTCCTTCCTTCTCCTTCCTTCCTTCCTCCTTTCCTTTCCTGTTTCTCTCTCTCTTTCTCTTTCCTTCCTTCATTTGTTCCTTCTTCTCTCCTTTCCTCCTTTCCTCCCCTCCTTCCTTCCTTCCTCTCTCTCTCTCTTTCCTTCCTTCCTTCCACATTTCCTTTCCTGTTTCTCTCTCTCTCTTTCTCTTTCCTTCCTTCATTTGTTCCTTCCTCTCTCTCCTTTCCTCCCTCCCTTCCCCTTCTTTCTTTCTTTCTCTCTCTCTCTTTCGTTCCTTCCTTCCTTCCTTCTTCTTCCTTCCTTCCTCCTTTCCTTTCCTGTTTCTCTCTCTCTTTCTCTTTCCTTCCTTCATTTGTTCCTTCTTCTCTCCTTTCCTCCTTCCCTTCCCTCCTTCCTCCCTTCCTTCCTCTCTCTCTCTCCTTCCTTCCTTCTCCTTCCTTCCTTCCTCCTTTCCTTTCCTGTTTCTCTCTCTCTCTTTCTCTTTCCTTCCTTCATTTGTTCCTTCCTCTCTCTCCTTTCCTCCCTCCCTTCCCCTTCTTTCTTTCTTTCTTTCTCTCTCTCTTTCTTTCCTTCCTTCTCCTTCCTTCCTTCCCCCTTTCCTTTCCTGTTTCTCTCTCTCTTTCTTTCCTTCCTTCCTTTCTTCGTTCCTTCCTCTTTCCTATCCTCCCTCCTTTCCCCTTTTCTTTCTTTCTTTCTTCCTTTTCTCTTTCTTTCTTTCTCTCTCTCTCTTTTGCTCCCTCCCTTCTTTCCTTCTGTCTCTCACTCTCTCATTCTCTCATTCTTTCCTATCGAAGACATAGCAAGGTTAAACCAGTAGATAAACAGAGAAGTCGTTTTCCTCCTCTACCAAACAGGATAGTAGTAGAAACAGAAAGTATTTCCTTCGTTAAATATTAACTAGCGGCTTGTTTCCCTGCCAAATGGGAGTTGAAACGACCTGCGAAGCTCTACCGAGGAGTGTGACAGGAGCAGAGAACCAATGTCTCCAGACAGGAGACATTGCAAACATTGAGAAGTTATGCTACAGCAGAGAAATTGAGAAGATCCATCCACTCTTTCAAGAGCTGTGGCTTCTGGGTCCCAAATGCTGTGAAAAATCTAAGCCACGTAACCGATCAGAAATCAGGGAGGACAGAAAAGGCCAGACAGAAGAAACGCTCAGTGAAAATGGCTTCCCTTAACCCAGCAGAATTTTAAAAAAACAAAAAAAAGTTAAAAGGCGGCTAGTCCTCGACTTACAACAATTTTATTTAGCAACCGCTCAAAAGTTACAACACCACAGGGGGAGAAAAAAAGTGACTTATCACCATTTTTTCTCACACTTAGGACCGTGGCAGCCTCCCCGGGGTCACGGGATTCAAACTCAAGACAGTTGGCAACTGACTCATACTTATGACGGTGGCAGGTTTTCCCCGGAGTCGTGGGATCCCCTTTTGCAACCTTCTGAGAAGCACAGTCCATGGGGACGCCAGATTCATTTAACGACCACGTTATTAACTGAACACCTGCCACGATCCACTTAACAACTGTGGCAAGAAAATCCGTAAAACGTCATCGGTGCTAGAAGGGAGGAGGAGGAAGAGGACTGGGAGGTCCTTGGTGGTCTCTGAGCTTGGTGGTTCCCTTGTAGATGTTTCATTCCCCAACTAGGTAACATCATCATTGCTAAAAGGAGGGGGATTGGAGGAAGAGGAGGAGGAGGAAGAGGAAGAGGAGAATGATTATGGGGTTTTTGATGCTCTCTGAGCTTGGTGCTTTTCTTGCAGACGTTTTATGACCCAACTAAGTAACATCATCAGTGCTAAAAGGGAATGGGTCTGGAGGATGAGGAAGTTTATGAAGTGGCTGTTTTGTTTCCCCAAAGTACAGATCTGCACATGGCTCGCTGCCTTGTACTGCCTATACCTGTTGCTTGCAGGCGTTTCATTAACCAAACTAGGTAACATGCTCAGTGCTAAAGGTAAAGGTTTCCCTCGCACGTATGTGCTAGTCGTTCCTGACTCTAGGGGGCGGTGCTCATCTCCATTTCAAAGCCGAAGAGACAGCGCTGTCCAAAGACATCTCTGTGGTCATGTGGCTGGCATGATTAAATGCCAAAGGCGCCTGGAACGCTGTTACCTTCCCACCAAAGGCGGTCCCTATTTTTCTACTTGCATTTTTTTACGTGCTTTTGAACTGCTAGGTTGGCAGAAGCTGGGACAAGTCACAAGTCCCTCTCTCTTCCTCCTTCCTTCTCTCTTTCCCTCTCTCTCCCTCTCTTTCTCCCTCCCACATTTTCCCTCTCTCTTCCTCCTTCCTTCTCTCTTTCCCTCTCTCTCCCTCTTTCTCCCTCCCACATTTTCCCTCTCTCTTCCTCCTTCCTTCTCTCTTTCCCTCCCTCTCTCTCTCTTTCTCCCTCCCACATTTTCCCTCTCTTCCTCCTTCCTTCTCTCTTTCCCTCTCTCTCCCTCTCTTTCTCCCTCCCACATTTTCCCTCTCTCTTCCTCCTTCCTTCCTTCTCTCTTTCCCTCCCCCCCTCTCTCTTTCTGTGGAATTGGGATCGTAGAAATACCCAGGAGCATAGAAGAGTTCAGAGGCAGATGCATAAATAAATGTCTTAAACGTATTTATTCATATGATAAATCATATTAACTATGTACAACAGAGATCAAGACTCATGAGGAACAAACATGAAGAGAGAGAGATGGAGAGAGAGCAAGGTGGAAAAGGTTGGAGGGGGTTTTATACTCAGGGTAAGCCCTTCCTTTCCACACAGGGGTGGAGACACTCTCTGCCTCCACTGGTGTCTATATGACACACGTGCCAATGGCTTGCAAATGCTTGACACTTTCACACATACACACTGGAAAATAACCACCACAGATAAAGTTTGAACGGCATTAAAAAAAGTGACTTATGATCATTTTTCACGCTTACGACCTTTGAAGCATCCCCACGATCACGCAAGGAAGGTCGTACAACGGGGCAAAAGTCACCGGACAAATGTCTACACTTAGCAACGGAAATTTTGGGCGCAATTGTGGTCGTAAATCAAGGGCTACATCAGGGGTGAAATCCAGCAGGTTCCAACAGGTTCTGGCGAACCGGTAGCGGAAATTTTGAGCAGTTCGGAGAACCGGTAGCGGAAATTTTGAGTAGTTTCAAGAACCGGCAAATACCACCTCTGGCTGGCCCCAGAGTGGGGTGGGAATGGAGATTTTGCAGTATCCTTCCCCTGCCACGCCCACCAAGTCATACCCACCAGGCCACACCACACCCACCAAGCCACGCCCACAGAACCGGTAGTAAAAAAATTTGGATTTCACCACTGGGCTATGTACATTTATAAGGGATGGAAAAAAAGGCCATTTTTACCATATTGTTTATAAGTTGTAAGTTACAAGATGTTCTTGAAACAAAAGGAGTCATGGAAATATTTTTCATTAGCCTTACTTACCAACAAATCACAGGGAGTTCCAGGACCATGATTTTAACCTCACGGGCATCTGAAATGAAAGTTATGAAAGCTGGTTAGGAGACAAATCAAGATCAAGGGAGGTATTAATACCACTCTATAAAGCCCTAGTAAGGCCGCACATAGAATACGGCATCCACATTTGGTCACCACACTATAAAAAAAGACGTTGAGACTCTAGAAAGAGTGCAGAGAAGAGCAACCAGGATGATGAGG
Source organism: Pantherophis guttatus (assembly GCF_059756535.1). Taxonomy (NCBI): domain Eukaryota; kingdom Metazoa; phylum Chordata; class Lepidosauria; order Squamata; family Colubridae; genus Pantherophis; species Pantherophis guttatus. The sequence continues at coordinate 78,405,403 of NC_142070.1, read as the reverse complement.
GGACTGGAGGGTAAAACATACGATGAACGGTTGCAGGAACTGGGCCTGGCTAGTCTAGTGAAGAGAAGGACCAGGGGAGACATGATAGGAGTCACCCAAAATTTGAGGGGCTGCCACAGAGAGGAGGGGGCCAAGCTAATTTCCACAGCATCTGAAGGCCAGACAAGGAATAATGGATGGAAACCTTATGATTCTTGATGAACGTATCTTTTCTTTTATGTACACTGAGAGCATATGCACCAAGACAAATTCCTTGTGTGTCCAACCACACTTGGCCAATAAAAAAATCTATCTATCTATCTATCTATCTATCTATCTATCTATCTATCTATCTATCTATCTATCTATCTATCTACCATCCATCCATCCATCCATCCATCCATCCATCCATCCATCTATCCTCTCCTCTCTCTCTCTCTCTGTCCCTCCCTCCTGGTCTCTCTCTCTCTCTCCATCCATCCATCCATCCATCCATCCATCCATCCATCCATCCATCCATCCATCCATCCATCCATCCATCTATCTATCTATCTATCTATCTATCTATCTATCTATCTATCTATCTATCTATCTATCTATCTCCTCTCTCTCTCTCTCTCTTTCTTTCTCTCTCTGTCCCTCCCTCCTGGTCTCTATATCTATCTATCTATCTATCTATCTATCTATCTATCTATCTATCTATCTATCTATCTATCTATCTATCTATCTATCTATCTTCTCCTCTCTCTCTCTGTCCCTCCCACCTGGTCTCTCTCTCTCTCTCTCTCTCTCTCTCTCTCTCTCTCCATCCATCCATCCATCCATCCATCCATCCATCCATCCATCCATCTATCTATCTCCTCCTCCTCTCTCTCTCTCTCTCTCTTTCTCTCTCTGTCCCTCCCTCCTGGTCTGTCTGTCTGTCTATCTATCTATCTATCTATCTATCTATCTATCTATCTATCTATCTATCTATCTATCTATCTATCTATCTATCTATCTATCTTCTCCTCTCTCTCTCTGTCCCTCCCTCCTGGTCTCTCTCTCTCTCTCTCCATCCATCCATCTAACTAAACTGAACAAGGAGAGATTGTTCTGGAAATCTCTGGAAATAAGGAGAAATGTTCTGACAGTGACAGCAATCAACCAATGGAACAGAAGTTGACTTCAGAAGTTGTGGGAGCTTCATCCTTGGAAGCTTTCAAGAGGAGACTGGACTGCCATCTTTCAGAAATGGCGTGGGGTCTCCTGCTTTGGTGGGGGTGGGGGGTTGGACTAGATGACCTACAAGGTCCCTTCCAACTCTGTTACTCTGTAGAATCTGTACATCTGTACATCAATCTACTGAAGATATATGGTCAAAAAAAGACCAGGGTTTTCCTTCAAAAGGCAGAATGAATAGCCTACGCCCTCAGCATTTATTGTTCAAGGAATTCTTGGATGACAATATTCTTTTGCGATTTCCTGATCAAGCCAGAAGAAATACAACATCCACGGAAGTATTTGAACTATTTTCAGCCAGCATATTTCTAGAGTTGCTTCCTTCAATAGTTTTGCCCGAAGTTCACATTTTGACCCACTGATCTTATCTGAAACCTGCTCCTAGAGATGAGACAATCTTGGGCTCTCCAGATATTTCTGTTATTCATGTCCATCAGTTTCGGTCAATTCGGTTCAAAAATAATACTAATAAAAATATAGGTAGTCCTCGACCTACGACCCCAATTGAGCACAACATTTCAGTCGCTAAGTGAAACACGTGAATTTTGCCCCATTTTTACGAATCCGTCTGGCCACTGTTCAGGGAATGCCTTCAATCTTTCACTCTCCACTTCGGGAGAACCGGTTGTTAACTTTCTGAGCAGTTTGGCAAACTGGTTGTTGGAAGAAATCATCAGGGCAGAGAATCAGTTGTTAAATTACTTGAATCCCATCACTGAACACGGCCGTTAAGCGAATCTGGCTCCCTCATTGTCTTTGCTTGTCAGAGGGGATCGCATGACCCTGGGAAGCTGCAACGGTCTGCAGAGGAAGGAAGAGAAGGGGAGGAGAAGAAGAAAGGTTGGAGTAAAGGTAAAGGGTAAAAGAACAGTCCGGAAAAAAGTAGAAATGAAAAATGAAAGTTAAAAGAAAAGATGAATGAAAAATGATGGAAATGACAGTACATGTAAATGTGTTTAGGAGAAATAAAAATAAAAAACTTAAACAAAACAAAACAGAATGGTATACAAAATATATTGACCCAGATAATACACTGTCCACTACACACTTATGGATGTTAAAGAAAAAAAAATATATAAATAAAATTATTATATTTTTTTTAAAAAACAACAACAACTCTTCCTGCTAGCAATCTGTCTTAAATTATGCTGCTTCGGGACGTAATGTATGGCATGTAGTTTATCTGGAGTACGATGACTGTTTATCTTGTTGGAAACCTGCACTCCCCCCCCCCCGGTAGATATTACTGGAATATGCAGCTCCAAGCCAGTTGAAAGGCAGATCACCTCTGCGGCTGCTTACCTGTCCAACTCGTTTTTTGAGGTGGGCTGATGTCAGAAAAGTTGCGGTTTTCACCTCTAGCCTGCAACTGGGGACACACTCCCTGGGCTGCTTTGATTCGTTTTGTCAACATGTTTTTGCTCTTACCGCCTTCAATCACCAGTCAATCGCCTCAAGAACTGGCCAAACGGGAAATCGAGTCGCGGAGGAAAAAAAAGAGCTCTCCCATTTTTTTCCCCCGTCTTGTTTTGGAAATACGATTTGGAACGAGACAGAATACAAAAGAATCGAGGACGGCTTGGTGGCTTCACACAGGTAGTCCTCGAGTTAGGACCACCATTGAGCCCCCAAATTTATGTGGCGAAGTGAAACATTTGTTAAGTGAGTTTAGCTCATTTCTATCTATATCTATATATCTATAACCCATATCAAGTCTCTATGCTTGGATGCGGTGACTTACTCTCTGTATTATCTAATATTTATGTATCCATATCAGTGGTGGGTTTCCACCGGGGTTCCCACCGGTTCTCTTCGTGCACGCGCTGTGCACACGATCGCCGTGCGTGTGCTCACTTCGCTCGCATACGCACCGAACTTGCGTTCTGCGCAAGCGCATTAGATTTCTGCCCAGCTGAGGCGCAGCAATCCACTCTGCTGCCTCTATCAGCTGGGCTAAAAAATGAAAAATAAAGGTAGGTATAATGCGGGGGTGGGCGGGAGGGCCCAGCTCACAGTCATAGAGAAGCGGTTCGCTGACGTCACATCATCACCACTACTGGCTCGGCCGAACCGGGCCGAACCGGGAGCAACCCACCACTGGTCCATATCCTATCTCTCTGCTTAGACTCTACAATTTATCTTTTGTATTATTATATCTGTATCATCTATATCTCTATATCTACATCTATATCTAACTATATATCTATAACAGTGGTGGGTTTCCAATATTCTTACCACCGGTTCGCTGCAGGCACGCACAATCACTTTGCGTGCCTTCCGCGCATGCTTCCGGTCTTCCGCACATGTGCTTTGCTTGCTTGCGCATCTTCCGTGCATGCACCTGGTCTCAAAAACGTGCCTAAATAGGACAACATAGAGTCGGGACGGGTGGGCGGGTCCACCCGCGATTTCCACTACCGGTTCGCCCGAACTGGTATGAACCGGCTGAATACCACTTCTGATCTATAAGCAGTATCAATTCTCTCTGCTTAGACTGTGACTTACCCTCTGTTTCATTATATCTCTAACTATATATCTATATAACCCATATCAACTCTCTATGCTTACACCAGGGTTCGGCAACCTTAAACGCTCAAAGAGCCACAAAGGTCCTAACTGGAAGTCCCCTGTTCAATTCTGGAGGCGACCGGAAGTCTGGTTCCCCCACCATAGAGTCTCCTCCTAGCATGGCATCCTTTTTCCTCTACCCGTTCTAACCGAAAGCCCTATCAATTGTGGAGCCGACCGGCGACAAGGAGCTGCAGCAGGGGGATGAAAGAGCCACATGCGGCTCCCGAGCTGCGGGTTGCTGACCCCTGGCTTAGACTCTGTATTTACTCTCTGTATTATTTAATATTTATATGTCCATATCCAATCTCTCTGCCTAGATTCTAGGATTTATCCTCTTTATTATTATCTCTATTTATATCTACATCTATATATCTATAAATAGTTTTTATTAAAGCTATATAAAGTCTCTGTTTTGACTGTGATTTACCCTTTGTTTTATTATAACTATATCATTTATATCTATCTATATATTTATATATCTATAACCTATATTAAGTCTCTATGCTTAGTCTTTGCGATTTACTCTCTATTATCTAATATTTATATGTCCATATCCAAACTCTCTGCTTAGATTCTACGATTTAGCCTCAGTATTATTATATCTATTATCTACATCATCTATATCTATCTCCAGGGTTATCATTCACTTACTTTCCCTACCGGTTCACAAATGTGAGTGCGCACATGTGCCCGGCCTTCCCCTATCCACACATGCGTCCAGACTTCCATGTATACGCTTTGCTGGTGTGCGTGTCTTCCACGCATGCACCCAGCCTCAAAAATGTGCCCAAATAGGTTGGCATAGAGCAGGAGTCAGCAACCTGCAGCTCCAGAGCCGCATGTTGCTCTTTAGGCCTCTGCTGTGGCTCCCTGTCAGGTGATCCCACCACTGGCTGGCCCCGCCCCTCGCCCTCCTCTCCCCGTCACTCCCACCTGGCCTGAGAAGGTAAGAGCGACGGCGGGGGATGGAGAAGTGGCCAGGGCAGAGACAGAGAGATACAGAGAGAGGGAGAGAGAGAGACATAGAGAGATAGAGAGAGAGGAGGAAAGAGAGACAGAGAGATACAGAGAGATACAGAGAGAGGGAGAGAGAGAGACATAGAGAGATACAGAGAGAGGGAGAAAGAGAGAGACAGAGAGAGATAGAGAGAGAGGGAGAAAGAGAGAGACAGAGAGAGATACAGAGAGAGATAGAGAGAGAGACAGAGAGAGATACAGAGAGAGATAGAGAGAGAGGGGGAAAGAGAGAGACAGAGAGAGATACAGAGAGAGGGAGAGAGAGACATAGAGAGATACAGAGAGAGGGAGAAAGAGAGAGACAGAGAGAGATAGAGAGAGAGGGGGAAAGAGAGAGACAGAGAGAGATACAGAGAGAGGGGGAGAGAGAGACAGAGAGAGATACAGAGAGAGAGAGAGAGACATAGAGAGATAGAGAGAGAGGGGGAAAGAGAGAGACAGAGAGAGATACAGAGAGAGGGGGAGAGAGAGACAGAGAGAGATACACACACAGAGAGAGAGAGAGACATAGAGAGATACAGAGAGAGGGGGAGAGAGAGATACAGAGAGAGATAGAGAGAGAGGGGGAAAGAGAGAGACAGAGAGAGATACAGAGAGAGGGAGAGAGAGACATAGAGAGATACAGAGAGAGGGAGAAAGAGAGAGACAGAGAGAGATAGAGAGAGAGGGGGAAAGAGAGAGACAGAGAGAGATACAGAGAGAGGGGGAGAGAGAGACAGAGAGAGATACAGAGAGAGAGAGAGAGACATAGAGAGATACAGAGAGAGGGGGAGAGAGAGACAGAGAGAGAGAGACAGAGAGAGGGAGAAAGAGAGAGACAAAGAGAGATAGAGAGAGGGGGGAAAGAGAGAGACAGAGAGAGATACAGAGAGAGATACAGAGAGATACAGAGAGAGATAGAGAGAGGGGGAAAAGAGAGACAGAGAGAGATACAGAGAGAGGGGGAAAGAGAGAGACAGAGAGAGATACAGAGAGAGGGGGAGAGAGAGACAGAGAGAGATACAGAGAGAGGGAGAAAGAGAGAGACAGAGAGAGATAGAGAGAGGGGGGAAAGAGAGAGACAGAGAGAGATACAGAGAGAGATACAGAGAGAGGGGGAAAGAGAGACAGAGAGATACAGAGAGAGGGGGAGAGAGACATAGAGAGATACAGAGAGAGGGGGAGAGAGAGACAGAGAGAGATACAGAGAGAGAGAGAGACATAGAGAGATAGAGAGAGAGGGGGAAAGAGAGAGACAGAGAGAGATACAGAGAGAGGGGGAGAGAGAGACAGAGAGAGATACACACACAGAGAGAGAGAGAGACATAGAGAGATACAGAGAGAGGGGGAGAGAGAGATACAGAGAGAGATAGAGAGAGAGGGGGAAAGAGAGAGACAGAGAGAGATACAGAGAGAGGGAGAGAGAGACATAGAGAGATACAGAGAGAGGGAGAAAGAGAGAGACAGAGAGAGATAGAGAGAGAGGGGGAAAGAGAGAGACAGAGAGAGAGACAGAGAGAGATACAGAGAGAGAGAGAGAGACATAGAGAGATACAGAGAGAGGGGGAGAGAGAGACAGAGAGAGAGAGACAGAGAGAGGGAGAAAGAGAGAGACAAAGAGAGATAGAGAGAGGGGGGAAAGAGAGAGACAGAGAGAGATACAGAGAGAGATACAGAGAGATACAGAGAGAGATAGAGAGAGGGGGAAAAGAGAGACAGAGAGAGATACAGAGAGAGGGGGAAAGAGAGAGACAGAGAGAGATACAGAGAGAGGGGGAGAGAGAGACAGAGAGAGATACAGAGAGAGGGAGAAAGAGAGAGACAGAGAGAGATAGAGAGAGGGGGGAAAGAGAGAGACAGAGAGAGATACAGAGAGAGATACAGAGAGAGGGGGAAAGAGAGACAGAGAGATACAGAGAGAGGGGGAGAGAGAGAGACATAGAGATACAGAGAGAGAGGGGAAAGAGAGAGACAGAGACAGATACAGAGAGGGGGGGAGAGAGAGAGACATAGAGAGATACAGAGAGAGAGGGGAAAGAGAGAGATACAGAGAGAGGGGGAGAGAGAGAGACATAGAGAGATACAGAGAGAGGGGGAAAGAGAGAGACATAGAGAGATACAGAGAGAGGGGGAAAGAGAGAGAGAGAGAGATACAGAGAGAGAGGGAGAGGGGGGGAGAGAGGGAGGGAGAGAGGAAGGGGAGAGAGAGATGTCAGAAGGATTTTGTGGTTCCCAGTGTTTTTTAACAACTGGTTCTCTGCCCTAATGACCGGCTGGGTAGGCGTGGCTAAGGGGGGGTCATGTGACTGGTGGAAGTGAGTGACATCGAGTTGGCCACGCCCACCCAGGTTTTGTGGCTCCCAGTGTTTTCTTTTCTGTGGGAAATGGGTTCAAATGGCTCTTTGAGTATTTAAGGTTGCAGACTCCTGGCATAGAGCCAGGGCGGGTGGCTGGGCCCACCCACAATTTCCGCTACCAGTTCAGGAGAACTGGTCCGAACCAGCTGAATACCATCTTTGTCTATTTCTGTTTCTCTCTATTTATATCTAGCTATAAATCTACAATCTATATCAAGTCTCTCTGCTTAGATTCTACTTCTTACTCACTGTATTGGAGTCCATTGGCTTTTATGGACATTTATGGTGAATACCATCCTGGAACTGCCTTATGCTGGGATGCTAAACCGGGAAATGAGATAGATTTTATTGGGACTGGGTTCTTTGCATGGTCAACAGAATTTGCATTTCATGCTTCACAAAAGAACTCAGAAAGAGGCAGTTGTATCAGAGGAGGAAATATATATATATATATCTATTACCCAGAAGGAAACGGAACAAATAGCAAGTACAAAGTAATGTTTTGTCATTCTTGGTCATAAATAGTCCTTGTTTAGATCCGCCCATGTGCTGGTGATAATCAGAAGATCTATATCAGGGGTCAGCAACCTGTGGCTCTGAAGCCGCATGTGGCTCTTTCACCCCTCTGCTGCGGCTCCCTGTCACTCAAAATATGTGCCACAACCGCCAATGTGCGACACCCACCGGCACGTGATGTATTGAGCTTTTCGACCCCAGTAGGCCAATCATGGATAAGTCCAAGAAAATTTTCAGAAGAAAACAGAATGTTTAATTCAACTACATAGGCTAGTTTTGTGGCCGCTCAGGAAATAGTCAGGCACGGGAAGGGTTTTGTGGCTCCCGGTGTTTTCTTTTCTGTGGGAAACGGGTTCAGATGGCTCTTTGAGTGTTTAAGATTGCCGACCCCTGATATAGACCATAGAATCAAGATCACCTGAAGTATTAGTGCCATTTTATAAAACCCTAGTAAGGCCACACCTGGAATACTGCAACCAATTTTGGTCACCATACTACAAAAAAAAAAAAAAAGATGTTGAGACTTTGGAAAAAAGTTCAGAGAAGATGATCCAAGGCCTGGAGACTAAACCAGAGGAAGAGCGGCTGCAGGATTTGGGTTTGGCTAGTCCAGGGCTGTCAAACTAGATTTCATTAAGGGCCGCATCAGGGATGTGTTTGATCTCGGGTGGGTGGGGGGTGAGTGGGTATGACCAGGGTGGGCGTGGCGGGGTGGGTGTGGCCAGCTCAATGTCCTGCAGCTCTCTGCCAGCAAAAACAGAGCATAGGAAGGCTGCGTGCGGCCCTCCAGAGTTCCGTTTTCGGTGGCAGAGGCATCGCGGGCCAGTCCTTTACTGTTTTTATAGAAAATTTTCTATATTCTCTTCTCTTCTCTTCTCTTCTCTTCTCTTCTCTTCTCTTCTCTTCTCTTCTCTTCTCTTCTCTTCTCTTCTCTTCTCTTCTCTTCTCTTCTCTTCTCCTCTCCTCTCCTCTCCTCTCCTCTCCTCTCCTCTCCTCTTTTATCCTATCCTATCCTATCCTATCCTATCCTATCCTATCCTATCCTATCCTATCCTATCCTATCCTATCCTATCCTATCCTATCCTATCCTATTTATTTTATTTATTTACTTATTTATTTTATTTAAATTTGTATACCGCTCTTCTCTTAGTGGACTCAGGGCGGTGCACAGCCAAGTAAAAAACATTCAATACAAAATTTAAAAATTTAAAAGAATTATACCCTTTGGCCAAAAATTAAGAACCTTACGACTAAAACCCATTAAACAATTAAAAAATCTAATATCTCAAAAACGGGGGGGGGGGAGGGGGCGTTCACGCCAGCCCTGCTTGATAGAAGAAAAAAGTTTTTAGGGCACGGTGAAAAGCCCGGAGATCTGATATCCTCCGTATCTCCGGAGGCAAATCGTTCCAGAGAGCAGGTGCTGCCACAGAGAAGGCCCTCCCCCTGGGGGTCGCCAGCCGACACTGCCTGGCTGACGGCACCCTGAGAGTCCCTCTCTGTGGGAGCGTACTGGCCGGTGGGAGGCTATTGGCGGCAGAAGGCGGTCCCGCAAATACCTAGGTCCGATGCCATGGAGCGCTTTAAAGGTGGTAACCAGTACCTTGAAGCGCACCCGGAAGTCCACCGGGAGCCAATGCAGCTCACGCAGGAGAGGTGTCACATGGGAGTGCCCTCTCGCTCCCATAATCCCCCGCGCAGCCGCATTCTGCACCAGCTGGAGCCTCCGTATGCACCTCAAGGGGAGCCCCATGTAGAGAGCATTGCAGTAGTCCAGGCGGGAAATGACGAGTGCCTGAGTGACTGTGTGTAAAGAGTCCCGATCCAGAAAGGGACGCAACTGGCGAATCAGGCGAACCTGATGAAAAGCCTCCCTGGCCTATCGTATCCTATCCTATCCGAAACAGGAGAACTTAACTCTCTGGGCAAAGATTACATTGGGTGACAGAAAGTCAACCTGGTTAAAGAGGAAAAGAAAAAGTAAGAACATCTGCTGAAGATGCGAGGCAGGAAGCGATAAGGATAAACGGAAACCTTCTCCCAGGCAAAATTCGATTCGTGTAAAACTGGTCGGTGTGTTCTGAATCATTCAGGTTCTCTTTTATGAATTGGATTATCTGGTTTCCTCGGGTGCCAAGTCATGTGAAGGAAGTTAGGAGTTCTGCAAGGACATCACCTCCACCTCCCCACCCCACCCGCCTCCAGCTAAAAATGTAAACACGCCAAGTTAGTCAAACTGCTCCCATACTTAACTTGCCACTTCGCTCAGCCTGCCTGTATTCTATTATCCTAAAGTGGATTACTACGGACAGTTGCTGGCTCTCTTAACTTTCTTTCAGGCAGGTGAGAACCGCACACAGGTACAAGGCAGTCCCCGAACGTACGACCACAATTGAGCCCGACATTTCCATCGTTCAGGGAGGCATTGGTTAAGCGAAGTTTTTTGGCCCCGTTTTTACGACTTTCCGCGTCACATTTGTTAACCGAATCGCCGCCGTCATTAAATGAGTTACCTAGTTATTAAGTGAGGTCTGTCTTTCCCCCCGTGGGCTTTGCGTGTCAGAAGGCTGCAAAAGGGGATCACGTGACCCTTGGGACACAGCAAACGGTCGTTAAGTGTGAATCCGTTGCCATGCGTCCGGATTTTGATCGCATGAACATAAGGAATGCTGCAAAGGTTTGTAAGTTTGAAAAACGGTCATAAGTCCCTTATTGCAGTGCCATCGTAACTTTGAATGGTCACTAAATGAGCTGTTGTAAGTTACTTACAACAGGTGGTCCTTGACGTACGACAGCAATGGAGCCCAAAAGTTCCACTGTTAAACAAGACAGCTGACTTCTGACGAATTTCTTCAGTTCTTCTGCAGAAGTGAAGAAGCTTCTTGGATGAGAAGCGAAATGTCTTCAAAGAAAAAAAAAAGTCCGGTTGCCTTTTGGAAAAAGCACCTTTGGGAAAGCCAAGACCTGGATGAGTCAGAATCTCCATAGACATTAAACGAACGGTTTATAAGTCAAGGACTTCCTGCACACACAATGGAAAATTACTTCTGCACCAGCAGCCCATTAGATTGGTAGCTCATCACTTTTACCGGCAAGATCCAGTCCTCAAGTCTCTCCTACAGCCATTATTTCACACCTGCTGATCTCAAAATACTGAAGATATCACCCAACAATTAGTGCAGGTGTGTCAAACTCAAGACTAGAGAGTCAGGCGTCAGGGGAGGTGCTTACATCTGACCCGTGGGGCCGCCCTGGAAACGGTGAAGAACCTGCCTGCGGTGCCTTTGCCAACAAAAACAGAGCTCGGGAGGGCCTTGCGAGGCCCGCCTGGACTCCATTTTCGACCATGATGGCTTCCTGCAGCCCTTTGCCAACAAAAATGGAGCTCGGGGAGGCCGTGCATGGCCTCCTGGACTCTGTTTTTGGCCGTGAGGGCCTCCTGCAGCCCTCTGCCAACAAAAATGGAGCTCGGGGAAGCTGAGCTACAAAGCTTCTCCTTTATTGAAACCTGCCACGATCCATCCATCCATCCTTCCTTCCTTCCTTCCTTCCTTCCTTCCTTCCTTCCTTCCTTCCTTCCACATGTCGACCCAGAGGCTGTTATTAAAAGTACACAACTAAGGGCAATTAAAGAGGTGTAGATGTGAAAGGCCCTTTATTAAGGTCATAGCAATCACTGGGAATCTTTCGGCTCAGCAAAATGAGTGCTTGCAAAGCAATACCAACCTGTGACTTAAGGTGCAAACAAATAATGAGCATGTAAAAATGCCCCATTGTAAGGATCTCAAATGTGTACAAATCAGGGCCCAAGGGAGGAATTTAATCCTGATTTTCGCCGCTCTCAGCAGAAAAAAAGATAACCACACAGGTTTGCAGATCTGTAACCCTGGTTTCTTTCTTTTTTTTTTTTTCCCCCATGTACTTTTCATTTAATTCAAAACTAATCAAGGAGAGAAGCAACCAGAGGTGGGATTCAGCCGGTTCGGACTGGCTGGGATTCAGTCGGTTCAGACTGGGTGAATCGGTAGTGGCGACCTGCGGGTGGCCACCCGCTCGCCCAGGTGGAATCCCGTCCTATAGCGCTGTGTCTTTGATGCCGCAAGCATGCACGGACAGTATGCGTGTGAATTGCTGTGTTGTTTGACGTCGCACGCACACATTTCTGGTGCTAGGCAAACCGGTAGCTACAGTGTGCGACACCCACCTCTGGAAGCAACCTAGAACTAAGGAGAAGTTTCCTAACAGGGAGGACCAGCAAGCAAGTGGAAAGGCTTGAATCCAGAAGTTGTGAATGCGCCAACACTGGAGTTTTTTTTAAAGAAGAGATTGGACAACCATCCGTCTGAAATGGTATAGGTCAGAGGTCACCAAACTTTCGGACCTCAGGGACCACTAAGTTCATAATTTTAAATTCCGCGTACCACTAATATGACTTGCCTAATGACCGGCTGGGTGGGCGTGGCTAGGTGGTCATGTGGCTGGGTGGGCGTGGCCAACTCCTCACCTCTCCATCCAGGCTCCTTAGGGCCCCAAAAGGAAGCAGTTGTTGGAGCTAAGGAGCCACCATGAGAAAGAGTCGGTGAAACAGGTCTGTTCAAATTGGATCTGGCTGAGAAGGAGGCTCAGTAGAAGCACCTCACGGAGGACTAGGAGCATAGGCTTTCCAAGCAGAGGGAAGACTTGTGGGAGTGCAAGACCAGGTACCGGCGCCTGGAGGCTCAACGGGCTGAGATGGTCAGCCAGTTCCAGGCCACGAGGCAGTCCCACTGGAACAAGGTCCTCCGGCCCTTCGCCACCAGTAGCGTTTCCCTCCAGCCTTCGCCCAAAGCCCCACACCAGGAGACCCCAAGTTGGAATTTCTGTCCCCCTCCAACCCACATAAAAAGACCCCAAAGGGGAGACTCTCTGCAGCAACACAACTGTTCATTGCACGTATCCGTCCCAGGGGCCGTAGTTTGAGGACCCCTGATTTAGTGCAATATTAAAAATGCACTAAATTTTCTGCGGACCACCAAAATTTTCTCACGGATCACCAGTGGTCCACGGGTTGGTGACCGCTGGTATAAGTTCTTTTGCTGGAGCAGAGAGTTGGACTAGAAGACCTCCATGGTCCCTTCAAACTCTGCTGGTCTATTCTGTTTTTCACACTTGATGACCATTGCAGCATCTCTACTGGTCTCCAGATCAAAAATCCGGATGCTGGGCAACCAACTCTTTCTTTCTTTCTTTCTTTCTTTCTTTCTTTCTTTCTTTCTTTCTTTCTTTCTTTCTTTCTTTCTTTCTTTCTTTCCTTCTTTCTTCTGTCTTTCTTTATTTTTCCTTTCTTTCTTCCTTCCTTCCTTCCTTCCTTCCTTCTTTCTTTCTTTCTTTCTTTCTTTCTTTCTTTCTTTCTTTCTTTCTTTCTTTCTTTCTTTCTTTCTTTCTTTCTTTCTTTCTTTCTTTCTTTCTTTCTTTCTTTCTTTCTTTCTTTCTTTCTTTCTTTCTTTCCTTCTTTCTTCTGTCTTTCTTTATTTTTCCTTTCTTTCTTCCTTCCTTTCTTTCTTTCCTTCCTTCCTTCCTTCCTTCCTTCCTTCTTTCTTTCTTTCTTTCTTTCTTTCTTTCTTTCTTTCTTTCTTTCTTTCTTTCTTTCTTTCTTTCTTTCTTTCTTTCTTTCTTTCTTTCTTTCTTTCTTTCTTTCTTTCTTTCTTTCTTTCTTTCTTTCTTTCCTTCCTTCCTTCCTTCCTTCTTTCCTTCTTTCTTCTGTCTTCCTTTCTTTCTTCTTTCTTCCTTCCTTCCTTCCTTCCTTCCTTCCTTCCTTCCTTCCTTCCTTCCTTTCTTTCCTTCCTTCCTTCCTTCCTTCCTTCCTTCCTTCCTTCCTTCCTTCCTTATTTATTTATTATTTTAAAAAACCATTTTTATTAAGTTTATAAAATATTATAAAATACAAAACACAAAAGCAAATAAGAGGACAACGAGGGGAAAGGGAAAAGAAAAGCAAGGAAGGTTGGGGAAAGAAAAAGAAAGATTGACTCATATTTATGATGGTAGGGTAGTTATCCCGGGGTCATGTGATCCCCTTTTGCGGGACCTTCTGACCCGCCAAAGTCAACGGGGAAGCCCGATTCCCTTAAGCACCGTCTCACTAACTTAACAGCTGTAGCGATTCGCTTATAACAGAGGTCTCCAAACTTGGCCGCTTTAAGATTTGTGGACTTCAACTCCCAGAATTCTCCAGCCAGGAGAACATACCATCTTTCCCCAAAAATAAGACCCTGTCTTATATTTTTTTGAACCCTGAAATAAGCACTTGGCCTTATTTTCGGGGAGGTCTTATTATTTTGGGGCACGTGGAGGAAACCAGAGGAAATGGTGGGGACCAGCTGCGCATGGGTTAAATATTTTTGGAGAGGGCTTATTTTCGGGAGGGGCTTATTTTAGTGCATGCGCTCAAAAGCCCTATTGCGCTTATTATCGGGGGATATCTTATTTTAGGGGAAACAGGGTACTTCACAACGGTCTCGCTCAGCCACAAAATGTTGGGCTCAATCGTGGTCGTCACTCGAGGATGACCCATGAGAGGCAGGGACGTTTTCCACCCTTGGGGGGGACGACATGCAAAGTAAAGTCACTTTCCGATAATGCGGCGCAGGAAAGCGTGCCAGATGTCAGGTAACAGGTGCGCCATTTATTTATCTAAAGTCAGGGCAACCGCAGGTGTGCGTCGAAGTGTGCGATGTGGCAGGCCGCACACTTTCCTTTCCGTAGCTATCTCCGATTGCCGAGCGAGTCAAATGACATTCTGTTTGCAGCCGAAATGCACTGAAGGCAGCTGGAAGCCTTGCCAAGAACAGCAAAACTGACCTCTCGATTCCTTCCGGGCCCCTCCGTGAGATTCTCACCTGCCTGAAGCTGCCCTAAGCACCTTCGCAGGACTGCTAAGTACAGAGTCCACACCGGTGTTTCTTTAGAGCAGGAGGGCCCCCCCAAACTCGATTTCATTGAGAGCCACATCAGGGTTGTGTTTGACCTTAGGGGCCTGGGGCAGGTGTGGTCGGTGTGTGTGTATGTGTGTGTGTGTGGTCACGGTGGGTGTGGCCAGATCGACGTCACTTGTGTCGGGGCCACCTGTGGTGGCCAAGTGCTAAGGTAGAACTTCCCTCAGACCCAGGGGTGAAATCCAGCAGGTTCTGGAGAACTGATAGCGGAAATTTTGAGTAGTTCGGAGAACCGGCCCCAGAGTGGGGAGGGAATGGGGATTTTGCAGTATCCTTCCCCTGCTACACCCACCAAGCCACGCCCGCCAAGCCAGACCACGCCCACCAAGCCATGCCCACAGAACTGGTGGTAAAAAAATTTGAATTTCACCACTGATCAGACCCTCCCTCCTCCTCATTATAATCTCCTTCCTTCCTTCCTTCCTTCCTTCCTTCCTTCCTTCCTTCCTTCCTTCCTTCCTTCCTTCCTTCCTTTCCTCCCTCTCTCCCTCCCTACAAAACTTTTCCTTCCCACTTCATTCTCTTTTCTTCTTCCTTCCCCTCTTTCCTTCTTTTTCTTTCCTTGCTCTCTTCTTCCCTTCTTTTTCTTTTTCTCTTTCCCAACTTTCTCATTTCCAGTCCCTTCTTGAATGCTCAAATGGAAAAAGGAGAAACGCTTCTCCTTTTGTTTTGTTTTTAATTCGTTTCGATAGCCCTCTGCCAGCAAAAACGAAGCCCATGTGTGTGTATGTTTTCTCTGGCAGCGGGATGTAGGAGGCCATCGTGGCCAGAAACAGGGCCCGGGGGAGCCACACGTGGCCCTCCCAAACTCTGTTTTCTCTGGCAGTGGCACCCGGGCTAGTCCTTTCCAGGGAGACCCTGCAGGCCAGATCTAAGCATCAGGGGTGAAATCTACTTACCTTCCCTACTGGTCCGGAAGTGCACACAGTTCTCACTACCAGTTCTCTGAACCACCCGCCATTATTACCGGTTCTCCAAACCACCCGCCATTGCTACTGGTTCTCCGAATCACCCACCATCACTATCAGTTCTCCGAACCACCCGCCATCGCTACCGGTTCTCCAAACCACACACCATCGCTACCGGTTCTCCGATCCACCCGCCATCACTACCGGTTCTCTGAACCACCCGCCATTGCTACCGGTTCTCTGAACCACCCGCCATCACTACCGGTTCTCCAAACCACACACCATCGCTACCAGTTCGGCTGAAGCGGTCTGAACCAGTAGCATTTCACCCCTGCTAAGCACCCTGCGAGCTGGATCTGGTCCCGCTGGGCCTTGAGTTTGACACTCCTGTTATAAAATAAGGCACATTTCACTTAAAAACTGTCTTGTTTACCAATGGAAATCTTTGGCTCCTTTGTGGTCTAATTTGAGAAATTCCTGTATAAGCTTCCCTTGAGCTCTTGTAGCCAAACCTGGTTATCACAAGAATGAAGTTTAAACCTTAACAAATCGCCTTGGATTTCTTCTGCAGGGGACGCTGAAACTGGGATTACGTTTGTAGTAACCTACCCGGCATTTAATGTCTCCGCTCAATTTTTGTTTACAAGGGCCAAGGGCAGAGAAGTTACAAAACAGGTTTGAAAACATCAGCATCACCTAAATTGGGGCTGTTCAAGATTTTGGCAGAAATCTTTTTTTTTTTTTAAATGAATGTGCTTCCCGACCTCAAATTTGGATTTTCTTGGAATTAGTTGTAAGAGGTGACCCCGACTTTTGGCAAGAGAGAAGAATAAAACGTTCTGTATTTGTATTCCATTCCACGAGAATTTTTCTGGATCTTTCGTTCGACTCCCGTTTGCTCCAAGCTACAAGACAGATGGTGTTGTTTGGCAAGATTCCTCAGAAAACACCTTGATTTCGTTTCCAAGTTTAAAATGCCCCTTGGCAGGTAGGATAAAAGGACGGCACAATTTCAAATAGTGACATTTTCACAGAGACGGGTTCCGAGAACATCAAGACACTCATCCGGATCGACTCACTATATTTTTAATGATTATTTTTTTAAATCCCACATTTATTATTTTTGTAAGTAATTTAAGGAAGCAGATGTACCTAATACACCTTCCTCCTCCTATTTTTCCCACAACAACAATCCTGTGAAGTAGCTTGGGGTGTGAGAGAGTGACCAGCCTAAAGTTACCTAGCTGGCTTTCAAGCCCAAGGTTGGACTAGAACTCCCAGTCTCCTGATGATTGGCCCAGTCATCCAGTCAGCTTTCAGGCCTAAAGTTGGATTAGAAATTCCCTGTCTCCTGGTGATTGGCCCAAAGTCATCCAGTCAGCTTTCAGGCCTAAAGTTGGACTAGAACTCCCTGTCTCCTGGTGATTGGCCCAGTCATCCAGTCACCTTTCAGGCCTAAAGTTGGACTAGAACTCCCTGTCTCCTGGTCATTGGCCCAAAGTCATCCAGTCAGCTTTCAGGCCTAAAGTTGGACTAGAAATTCCCTGTCTCCTGGTGATTGGCCCAAAGTCATCCAGTCAGCTTTCAGGCCTAAAGTTGGACTAGAACTCCCTGTCTCCTGGTGATTGGCCCAGTCATCCAGTCACCTTTCAGGCCTAAAGTTGGACTAGAACTCCCTGTCTCCTGTCATTGGCCCAAAGTCATCCAGTCAGCTTTCAGGCCTAAAGTTGGACTAGAAATTCCCTGTCTCCTGGTGATTGGCCCAAAGTCATCCAGTCAGCTTTCAGGCCTAAGGTTGGACTAGAACTCCCTGTCTCCGGGTGATTGGCCCAAAGTCATCCAGTCACCTTTCAAGCTTAAAGTTGGACTAGAAATTCGCAGTCTCCTGGTGATTGGCCCAAAGTCATCCAGTCAGCTTTCAGGCCTAAAGTTGGACTAGAACTCCCTGTCTCCTGGTGATTGGCCCAAAGTCACCCAGTCACCTTTCAGGCCTAAGATTGGACTAGAACTCCCTGTCTCCGGGTGACTGACCCAAAGTCACCCAGTCAGCTTTCAGGCCTAAAGTTGGACTAGAACTCCCTGTCTCCTGGTGATTGGCCCAAAGTCATCCAGTCACCTTTCAGGCCTAAGATTGGACTAGAACTCCCTGTCTCCTGGTGATTGGCCCAAAGTCATCCAGTCAGCTTTCAGGCCTAAGGTTGGACTAGAACTCCCTGTCTCTGGGTGACTGACCCAAAGTCACTCAATCAGCTTTCAGACCTAAAGTTGGACTAGAAATTCCCTGTCTCCTGCTGATTGGCCCAAAGTCATCCAGTCAGCTTTCAGGCCTAAGGTTGGACTAGAAATTCCCTGTCTCCTGGTGATTGGCCCAAAGTCATCCAGTCAGCTTTCAGGCCTAAGGTTGGACTAGAAATTCCCTGTCTCCTGCTGATTGGCCCAAAGTCACTCAATCACCTTTCAGGCCTAAGGTTGGACTAGTTGGAGTCCCTTCCAGATCTCGGCTTCTATGAGTCTCCAATGTTTTCATCAACCTCCTACATGGGCCGACAAACGTCTTCAGCTTCCACGGCCCAATTCCTAAAGCAGATCCTACTAACCATTTTCCACGCACGCAAAGAAGCTCAAATGACACTTTCCCCGAATTTTCCTTGAAATAATCCTTTTCCACTGCAGTATCTCAAGCCCACCTGAGTCGATCATCCCAGCAAAAATAATTAAGGGACTTAAACCGCTTTGTAGAAAGAACGTAAATCTGATCATACCGACACAGGGCAGCCTGGAGTTGCTTTATCTCTTTAGGGCATTATAAAAAAAAAAAATGTCCTATTGACTGGAGGAAAAACCTACAACTTCCACACAAGGAAAGCAGTGTCATTGTGAGGCGGCCACAAACAAACTTTTATTTTTCCACCTCCCCTTTGAATGGAAAGGTGTTTGATTTTTTTTTAAAAAAAATCTTAACGTTATTTACCGTCCTGTCGTCAAACAATGCTTGGAGGCTAAAACAGGCATTTGTTCCTTTAAAAGATTTAGTATTGTTTGGCCTCGGACCAGCCTGCCAATTCATCCATCCTCGGCCTCCCCAGAAGAATAGAGGCTCTGTTCAAACCTACCAACCCAAACAGGAGTAAAATGACTCCAATACAACAAAGCATTAAGATGACGCACCAGGACAAACTCGGATTGTAAAAATGAGCAGCGGCTACATGAGAAAGTGTCTTCTGTCCCAGGGATGGTTAACCTTTTTGGTGCATGCGTATGCCCGAAAACCCAGAATGCAACGCGAGCAGCCCCCCCGCGCATGTACCATGCTCCTCACATGCGCCACGCCCCCCCCCGTGCCCCATTTTGGGCCTGGAAAGCCTCCTGCACCAACCTGGAAGCGAAAACAGGGTGTGGGGATGCCGTGCGAGGTCCCCCCGTGCCCCGCTTTGGTTCCCAGATTGGTCCCAGGCCCAAAACAGGGGGAAGGGGGAGGGGCCCTCGCACAGTGCCCCCCCATGCCCCATTTTGGCTTCCAGGTTGACGCAGGCCTCCCAGGCCAAAAATGGGGTGCCGTGAGGGCACACACATGCCAACCCCCAAAATGCAATGCGAGCACCCCTCGCACATGTGCCCCGCCCCCTGCGCATGTACTCCGCCCCCACACATGTGTGGGTAGAGACCTGAAGATCAG
Organism: Pantherophis guttatus; assembly: GCF_059756535.1. Lineage (NCBI taxonomy): Eukaryota > Metazoa > Chordata > Lepidosauria > Squamata > Colubridae > Pantherophis > Pantherophis guttatus. The sequence goes on along the minus strand of NC_142070.1, from coordinate 78,386,205 downwards.
CTGGCCAGCAGGAGGCACGCACGCATGCGCAGTGCAGCTGGGCTGGGGCGATGGCTGGTGTGCCCACAGAGAGGGCTCTGTACGCCACCTGCGCCACAGGTTCGCCATCACGGCTCTATCCCTTATTCTGGAAACAGGCTGACTTAAAAGGAACTAACCCATCAAGATCAAGGGAGGTACTAATACCCCTCTATAAAGCCTTAGTAAGGCCACACCTAGAATACTGCATCCAGTTTTGGTCACCACACTATAAAAAAGAGGTTGAGACTCTAGAAAGAGTGCAGAGAAGAGCAACCAGGATGATGAGGGGACTGGAGGCTAAAACATATGAAGAACGGTTGCAGGAACTGGGCATGGCTAGTCTAGGGAAGAGAAGGACCAGGGGAGACAGGATAGCAGACTTCCAATATTTGAGGGGCTGCCACAAAGAAGAAGAATGGGTCAAGCTATTTTACAAGGCACCCGAAGGCCAGACAAGGAATAATGGATGGAAACTGATCAAGGAGAGATTCAACCTGGAAATAAAGAGAATTTTTCCAACAATGAGAGCAATCAACCAATGGAACAGAAGTTGCTTCGGAAGTTGTGGGAGCTTCATCACTGGAAGCTTTCCAGAAGAGACTGGACTGCCCTCTGTCAGAAATGGTGTAAGGTCTCCTGCTTGGGCAGGGGGGTGGACTAGATGACCCACAAGGTCCCTTCCAACTCTGATAATCTGTTAATCACATAAACATGAGCCAGCAGTTTGTGGCAGCAGCCAAAAAAATCCTCGATTGTATAAACAGAGGCATAGCATCAAAATCACTTATTAGTATCAGTATTGCTTTCTAAAACCTTGGTAAGGCCACACCTGGAGTACTGCATCCAGTTTTGGTCCCCACATTACAAAAAAAGATGCTGAGACTTTGGAAAAAGTGCAAAGAAGAACAACTAAGATGATTAAAGGCCTAAATATAGGAAGAACGGCTGCAGGATTTGGGTTTGGCTCGTCTAGAGAAAAGGACGACTGGCGGAGGGGGGGGGAAACGGGATCACGACGTAATAGCAATCTTCCAGTATTTGAGGGGCTGCCACAACGAAGAGGGGGTCAATTTATTTGCCAAAACACCAGACAGCAGGACAAAAAAACAGCGAATGGAAAGTAAACAAGGAGAGAAGCAACCTGGAATTAAGGAGAAACTTCTTAACAGTGAGGACAATTAACCAGTGGAACAGAAGTTGCCTCCAGAAGTCGTGGGTGTTTCATCGCTGGAGGTTTTTAAGAAGAGACTGCACAGTCACTTGTCTGAAATGGTCTAGGGCCGTGATGGCGAACCTACGGCACGCGTGCCACAGGTGGCACGCAGAGCCATGTCACCTGGCACGCCAGCTCAACCTCTCTAGGAGTCTCTGGAGGCTGGGGACAACAAAAAATGTCACTTCCTGTCCAACCGGAAGTTGGGAAATGGGCCGTTTCGGTCCTCCGAGGGGTTGGGGAAGGCTGTTTTTGCCCTCCCCAGATGCATAGAGAGGATCTGGAGTCAGGTGAGAAAGAAAAATGGGCCTACCGGGCCATTGTGTGCCAGGAGCGGGGGGTGGGGAGGGCAGGGGTCATGCATGCATGCGCAGGGCGGGGCACATAGAATTATGGTTGTGGGCACGTGCACACTCACGAATCTCCCCTGCCTCCCCTTCCTGGCACGTGATAGCAAAAAGGTTAGCCATCACTGGTCTAGGGTCTCCTGCTTAAGCAGGGGGCTGGACTAGAAGACCTCCAAGATCCCTTCCAGCTCTATTCTGATTGATTGACTTCTGAGATTCCATCCAGTCCTATGAGTCTATGTTCTATTGATGTCACAGCCTTCATGAGCCCAGAAAATATGGACCTATTTATGCAAATGGAATGCTCTCACTTTTCCTTCACCTTGACCGGGATAATCACATGTTCTGCTGATGTTCTCCAGAATATGCAAACAGCCTGTGGCTCATCTCTCTGGGCCAAAGGGATTGACATGACCTCATTTTTGAAGTCTGCTCAACGCGATCAAAGCAAGGGATGTGTTTGTTGAAGTTTGTTAGGTTTGCTTTTAAATGTATTTACCAGGAAATCAGGATGGGAAGCTTTTAATTGTGGTATTTCCCTTGCTGTCAAAATAATAAACAAACAAACAAACAAAAAACAATAAAGTCTTCAGGTAGAAGAGAATATTTGTAGCTCAGGGTGAACTCTATAGGGTACTCTCTGAGGTTGGGTGTTTTCTTGCAGAAGTTTCATGAGCTAACTTGGTCACATCAGCAGTGTTAGAAGAGGTTTGCAGAGTGGAAGAGGGGAAGGGGGAGGGGGAGGAGGAGGAGGAGAGGAGGAAGAGGAGGAGAAGGAGGAGGAGGAGAAGAAGAAGAAAAAGTAGGAGGAGGAGGAGAAGAGTACGAGAAGGAGAAGGAGAAGGAGGAGAAGGAGGAGAAGAGGAAGGGGAAGAGGAGGAAGAGGAGAAGGAGAAGAAGAAGAGGAGGAGGATAAAAAGAAGGAGGAGGAGAAGAAGAAGAAGGAGGAGAAAGAGGAGGAGGAGAAGTAGAAGAGGAGGAGGAGAAGGAAAATAAGGAGGAAGAGGAGGAGAAGGAGAAGGAGAAGAAGGAAGAGGAGGAGGAGAAGAAGAGGAGGAGGAGGAGAAGAGAAGGAGAAGGAGGAGGAGAAGAAGAGGAGGAGGAGAAGAAGGAGGAGGAGGAGGAGAAGGAGAAGGAGAAGGAAGAGGAGGAGAAGGAAAATGAGGAAGAGGAGGAGAAGGAGAAGGAGAAGAAGGAAGAGGAGGAGGAGAAGAAGAAGAGGAGGAGGAGAAGAGAAGGAGAAGGAGAAGGAGAAGAAGAGGAGGAGGAGGAGAAGGAGGAGGAGGAGGAGGAGGAGGAGGAGGAAGAGAAGGAGAAGGAGAAGGAAGAGGAGGAGAAGGAGAATAAGGAGGAAGAGGAGGAGAAGGAGAAGGAGAAGAAGAGGAGGAGAAGAAGAGGTAGCAGAGGAGGAGAAGAAGAAGAAGAGGAGGAGGAGAAGAGAAGGAGAAGGAGAAGGAGAAGAGGAGGAGGAGAAGAAGGAGGAGGAGGAGGAGGAGAAGGAGGAGGAGAAGAAGGAGAAGGAGAAGGAAGAGGAGGAGGAGGAGGAGAAGGAGGAAGAGGAGGAGGATTCATTCATTTGTAAAGTTGAGCATGTCACATGAACCAACGTACAAGTTCCTCCACTTCTGCCTACACCATCATGCAAAGTCACTACTGGCTGGCCGGTGTCCTTCCTCGCATGTTATTACTAAGTTCATCTTTCCTGCCTGCTACACAAACCCATCCAAGTATTTGTCCTTGTCTTTTTGAAAGCCTTAAATACTGTCAGAGCAGGGATGGTCCAATCTTGGCCACTTGAAGACCTGTGGACTTCAACTCCCAGAATTCCCCAGCCAGCCATGCTGGGGAATTCTGGGAGTTGAAGTCCAAAAGTCTTTAAAGTTGCCAAGGTTGGACCATCCCTGCTACAGAATTGTTGTTGTTTTTTTTAAATGAAATTGCAACTACCCAAAACAATAAAAGAAAAGAGATAATGCTGGATAGTTGTGTTTATTTGGAGTTATCACCCTGCCATTGGCAGCCTCAAAAATACGACCTTTAGTTCTCTGATGGCTGCCCCTCTCCTTCTTCAGCAAGCTGGACAAACATATTTATTCAGAGTTTAGGTAGCACCATGGAAACAGGAATAGCTCTACAATATTTCCCCGGTTGAGAAGTTTGCCGCTTGCTCCAGACTTACACACCGCGTAAATGAAGGAGGCACGGAGAGAGGTAAAAGCAATATCGTACTAGAGCTGTCAAAATACGTTAATATTAAAGAACACTAATACCGTGTTTTCCCGAAAATAAGACCTTGTCTTATATTTTTTTGAACCCCCGAAATAAGCGCTTGGCCTTATTTTCGGGGAGGTCTTATTATTTTGGGGCGCATGGAGCAAGACGGGGCTCTTACCTGATTTTCAGCTCTAACTCTAACCAGAGGAAATGGCGGGGAGTGGCTGTGCATGGATTTAAATATTTTTTTTGGGGGGGGGGGTTATTTTCAGGGACGGTTTATTTTTGGGGGAGGACTTATTATCGATGTATAGTCAAGGCCATGGTTTTCCCAGTTGCAATGGATGGCTGTGAAAGTTGGACCAAAAGGAAGGCTGAGAAGGCCAAAGAATGGAGGCCTTTGAACTCTGGTGCTGGAGAAGACTCCTGAGTCCCTTGGACTGGAAGGCCATCCAACCGGTCAGTCCTAGAGGAGATCAACCCTGACTGCTCTTTAGAAGGCCAGATCCTGAAGATGAAACTCAAATACTTTGGCCACCTAATGAGAAGGAAGGACTCCCTGGAGAAGAGCCCAATGCTGGGAACGATGGAGGGCAAAAGAAGAAGAAGGGGAAGGCAGAGAACAAGGTGGCTGGATGGAGTCACTGAAGCAGTCGGCGGGAGCTTCAATGGACTCCAGAGGATGGTAGAGGACAGGAAGGCCTGGAGGAACGTTGTCCATGGGGTCGCGATGGGTCGGACACGACTTCGCAACTAACAACAACAACAAAGAAGGACTACTTGTACAAATATTTGTGAGCCAGTCAAAGCATGCCTGAGTATATAATATAATCCTGCTCCTCAAATGTCAAAGTTCAACGGACCAGTTAAACCTAACTTCGCATTATTATTATTTTTATTTATTATGAAATGCATATCTTCTTGGCCAATTAAAGCACACCTGGTATCATTTTCTGGCCCCAGGCATCCTTTATTTATTTCGTCAAGTTATGAGCATCCTACAAGGTCATTAAGAAACATGTTTAGCTCAAGAATTTTTATCGGAGCCTTGGATGCTTTAAGGTACAGAAACCAGCGGAGACCAGGTGAGAGGGAAGGGGCCTTAGGATAAAAGACGTGTCATAACATCACAACGTCAATCAACGCTTTAAATTGGGAGGTTGAGGGTCATTGCCTTCCATCATCCTGACCCAAAGCAGCTTTTCATAATACACAGCACACTACATTCAATTATGTTCAATTATTTGGCTTGAATGAAATCCATAGTTTAGAATAGAATAGAATAGAATAGAATAGAATAGAATAGAATAGAATAGAATAGAATAGAATAGAATAGAACAGAACAGAACAGAACAGAACAGAACAGAACAGAATAATATTGGAATGGAATGGAATGGAATGGAATAGACGAGAAGAGAAGAGAAGAGAAGAGAAGAGAAGAGAAGAGAAGAGAAGAGAAGAGAAGAGAAGAGAAGAGAAGAGAATAATATTGGAATGGAATGGAATGGAATGGAATAGAATAGAATAGAATAGAATAATATTGGAATGGAATGGAATGGAATGGAATGGAATGGAATAGACGAGAAGAGAAGAGAAGAGAAGAGAAGAGAAGAGAAGAGAAGAGAAGAGAAGAGAAGAGAAGAGAAGAGAAGAGAATAATATTGGAATGGAATGGAATGGAATGGAATGGAATGGAATAGAATAGAATAGAATAGAATAGAATAGAATAGAATAGAATAGAATAGAATAATATTGGAATGGAATGGAATGGAATAGAATAGAATAGAATAGAATACAATAGAATAGAATAGAATAGAACAGAACTGAGTAGAGTAGAGTAGAGTAGAGTAGAGTAGAGTAGAGTAGAGTAGAGTAGAGTAGAGTAGAGTAGAGTAGAGTAGAACGGAAGGGAAGGGAAGGGAAGGGAAGGGAAGAATAGAATAGAATAGAATAGAATGAATTAGAATTGAATAGAATTGAATAGAATAGAATAAGAAATTAGAATAGAATAGAATAGAATAGAATAGAATATAATAGAATAGAATAGAATGGAATACAATACAATACAATACAATAAATACAATAAATACAATACAATACAATACAATACAATAGAATAAAATACAGTGAATTAGACTTGAATAGAGTTGAATAGAATAGAATGGAATGGAATGGAATGGAATGGAATAGAGCTGGAAGGAATCTTGAGGTCATCTCGTCCAGCCCCTGCTCAAGCAGGAGAACCTATACCATCTCAGACAAGTAACTGTCCAGTTTCTCCTTAAAAACCTCCAGTAATGGAGCGCCCACAATTTCTGGTGGCAAGCTGTTTCACTGGTTAATTATTCACACTGTTAGGACGTTTCTCCTTAATTCCAGGTTGCTTCTCCTCCTTGATTAATTTCCAACCATTGTTTCTTCTCCTGCCCTCTGGTGCTTTGGAGAATAATTTGACCCCCCCTCTTCTTTGTGGCAGCCCCTCAAATACTGAAATACTGCTATCACTTGACCCCTAAGTCTTCTTTTCTTTAGACTAGCCAGACCCAAAATCTGCAGCCGTCCTTCATATAGTTTGTTGTCTGAATCGAAAGTGTTAGTTGTCTAAATCCAAAGTCTTAAACCTAACTAGGAATAAATATATCAATCAAACTGGACACATCACACCGAGCTACTACATCCGCCACAGGCCTTCTGGGAAAAATCCAACGGATGCAGTCATAGAACATAGAACAGTGATGGCTTACCTTTTTGCCATCGCGTGCCAGGAAGGGGGGGCGGCGAGGGAGGTTTGTGCGTGCACGTGCCCACATCCATAATTCTATGTGCCCCGCCCTGCACATGCAACCCCCCTCCCACCCGCTCTCTAGGAGTCTCTGGAGGCTGGGGACAGCAAAAAACGTCACTTCCTGTCCAACTGAGAGTTGGGAATGGGCCGTTTCAGGCCTCCGGAGGGCCTCTGAGGGGGGGAGGCTGTTTTCGCCCTCCCCAGATGCATAGAAAGGATCTGGAGCCAGGTGAGAAAGAAAAACAGCCCCCCCCCAGGCACTCCGGAGGCAGGAAACAGACTGTTTCTCTACTTCTGGTAGGCCCAGAAGGCCCTAAAATCAGTTGGCCGGCGTGCGCATATGTGCCACAGCTGAACTGGCATGCCCACTGATATGGCTATGCGTGCCACCTGTGGCACGCGTGCCACAGGTTCGCCATCACGGCCTTAGTGCTAAGTTGCTTCTCTCCTTGATTAATTTCCATCTGTCACTTCTTGTCCTACCCTCAGGTGCTTTGGAGAATAGCTTGACTCCCTCTTCTTTGGGGCAGTCCCTGAGATATTGGAAGTCCGCTATCATGCCTGCCTCCCTAGCAGACATTCAAACAATTAGCTACCAGTCAATACTCAATATAAAACAAGAGTTGATGTGGGAATTATTTTATCAATGGTTCGAGAATAAAAATGGAAGATGGAAATAAAGGAGGAGATTAAAGGAGAGTAGAAAATATGTTAGGATAGAGATGTAAACAATATGATCATTGTTCGTATTATGCTTATTATGCTTATTATATTCTTATTAGAAGATACGTTAAGAGGGGAAAACGGATAGATTTACTATGCTCAATTGTTTAATATACTATAATTGTATATTATAGTAAACGGCCTCCCACCGGCCGGTACGCTCGCACAGAGAGGGACTCCTCCGGGTGCCGTCGGCCAAACAATGTTGGCTGGCGGCCCTCAGGGGGAGAGCCTTCTCTGTGGGGGCACCTACTATCTGGAACGAGCTCCCCCCAGAGATACAGAGGATCCCGGATCTGCACACCTTCCGCCGTGCTCTCAAAACCTTTTTATTTCACCAGGCTGGTCTGGCCTAACCTCTTCCATTCTCTTTTTAATGTAAATTTTAATGTAAATTTTAATTTGTTCTTAACCTGGGGTTTTAATTTTGTCTTGGGCTAAATTGATTTAATTCGATTTTACTTCTGCTCTTAAATTTTTGTATTCTATGTGTTTTAGCTTGTGCCTGTTCACCACCCTGAGTCCTTTGGGAGTAGGGTGGAAAATAAAACAAATAAAATGGAAAAAAAAAGTAAGTTTAGAGAATTAACATCAATGTAGTGAAGGATGTTGTAAATTCTGATGGTTATTGCAAGAGATATTACCCAGACAGCACACTGTATAAGAGAAGATGGAATGTTTATATTTAAAAAAATAAATAAAAACATATATATATGTCTTCTTAAGTTTTCGTGGGTGTGCATATGCAAAAAATTAAAATCTCGGGTGTTTTCCCGCGTCATTATAAATAAGTTGGTTAAAATATTTAAAATCCTGGTTAAAATCCCAGCTTAAAATCTTCTAAAAATCCTTACAGAGCACTCTGCAACGTCTCTTAAAACCTCAGCTAAAATCCTACCAGTGACTTTAAAAGTTTTTCTTAAAGCAACATGTCAAAATTATATATATATATAAATTTTTAAGCTGGGATTTTAACCAGGATTTTAAATATTTTAACCAACTTATTTATAATGACGCGGGAAAACACCCGAGATTTTAATTATATATATAAAACAAGAGTTGTGCATAGTCCATGTTAAAAACTGGATACCTGCTGAGTTTTACTACTTAAGATTCGGCTACCTTTTGCAAGAGTTCGCAAAACAATAAGATATGTCTGTTGGAATTGTACATACATTCAGGGATAATCCCCAAAGAATTTGCATTGCATCTAAATCGCCTCATTTTCCGTTCATTTCAACTCTTAAGTTGTTGCCACGAAACGCACCTCAGATATTGTGGACTTTGAAAAAATATTTTAAAAACGCGACGTTTATAGCAAACCGTTTATAGACAATTGAAGGATAAGCCTCACAAGAAGATAGTAACTAAAGTCATGGGGAAAACGGAGACACAAAGGAAGAATAGAAGCGTGTCAGCAAATATTGGTTTTTCCACGCGCCCAGCCCCGAGCAAAGGAAACCAAAAATAGAAACTATCAAATGATAAGACCATACTTGTTTAAAGTATGGTCAACGGATTAGCCCTCCTTGGAGGAGGGAACTGAGGCTGGAGGAAATAGTTGGGAACAGTGGTGGAATCAGTGGTGAAATCCAATTTTTTTTTACTACCGGTTCTGTGGGCGTGGCTTGGTGGGCGTGGTGTTGCTTGGTAGGCGTGGCAAGGGAAGGATACTGCAGAATTCCCATTCCTTCCCCACTCCTGTCAGAGGTGACGTTTGCTGGTTCTCCGAACTACTCAAAATTTCCGCTACCAGTTCTGCAGAACCTGTCAGAATCTGCTGGATTTCACCCCAGAGCAAACTGTTTGCAACATTTATTTCCTATCTCTTCCCACTTATTACTATAACCATGTTGCTTGTATCTTTCAATTTATATTGTTTTTATTTATTTCCTAGTACGATTTGATAGCTTATGAGTAACCTTGTCTATCACTAAATGTTGTATATTTTTATTCTTGACGAATGTATTTTATTCTCCTTATGTACACTGAGAGCATATGCACCAAAGACAAATTCCTTGTGTGTCCAATCACACTTGGCCAATAAAGAATTCTATTTCTATTTCCAATTCTTTAATGCAGGAGATATTGAAATTTTGATTGGTTTTTATACACCGTTTGAAACCTGGGTTTGCAATTTACCGTGTGGCTCACAAAACAATTCTTTTGTTTCAGCCTCTGGATTGTTCCAGATTTGGCTGAAAGGAAGAAAACGGAGTTAAAATAAATTCCACGAATGGAGTTTCATTTCTGAAAATCATACCCACATCGATGGACTTCTTTTGGCAATTCAAATAGTCCATTGGCTTACGACCACAATGGAACCCAAAATGTTTGTTGCTAAGCGAAACACTTGTTAACTGAATTTTTCTCTCATTTGACGACTTTTCAGGCTGCAGTTGTTAAGTGAACCATTGCAGTTGTTCACTTAGTGACATAGTTATTAAATGAATCGGGCTTCCCTGTTGACCTGGCTTGTCAGAAGATCACAAAAGGGGATCCTGTGACCCCAGGATACTGCAACCGTCATAAATACGAGTCAGTTGCCACCACTTCCCTGTCACCACGGGGAAAGTGCAACGATCATGAGTGTTCAAAAACGGTCATAAGTTGCTTTTTCAGTGCCGTCGTAACTTCAAAACGGTCATTAAATGAACTGTTGTAAGTCAAGGATTTTACTTTTAGATATGGAAATTTCGCACACCCTTGTTGTGTCCTAGGCTTCCTGAGTCATTAAAGCACACGAGTATTTCCAAAAACTTCTTTTATTGCACCAGCTGTGAATTACGTTCATTCACAGCTGAGTCCCAATTAGTTGCAAAAAGTCCTTCGGGATAATCACCAACCTTTATCTCCCTTGACACTGTGCCAAAGACCTACTTGGCAAAGCCACACGGAGTCCAGAATCAAACAGAGATGCCGACTGGAACAGAATTAACAACGTTGCTTTCCTGCAAAGGGCCCACGTGCCTTTGCTCCTCACTTAAGCCTTATGGAAGGGGCCAATCATCTCCAGGCCTTACTCCCAAGTCGTCCCTTTTGTTTTAACTGTTCTTGCCTTCTGGCAGCTCTGCGCATGCGCGCCCTAAGAACAGGCTCCTCCTGTTCCTCTGCCTCTCTGATGTCTGACTCTGAAGGCTCCGGAGTCCGCGCATAACTCTAAGATGGCCCTGGCCTCATCTTTGCCTCCGACGCAGAGCCCTCGTCCGGGCCTTCCCCAGACTCCAGGACTGGCCATGTTCCTCCCCAGCCTCCTCACTGTCTGACTCCACTGCCAGCTCTGCAGGCTGCTGGCGGATCACAACAGCCCTTCTGCAAAGTCCCTCACCCTGACAACTTTTCAATCTGGCTTAGAAAGTGCCAGAAAGAAAAAAATAACTCTGAGGTTGCAATGGAGTTTTCTGGGCTCTTGGTTGGCTTAATTAAATTATGATTTCTGTAGGGATTTAGAACGGACGAGTTAAGTACTGTACTTGCCTTTTGTGGGAGAGGCGTTCCCGACACACAACCAGGTGGTTAAAGCAGGCAACAATTAAATTTCATTTCATCCACCTCCAAATCAAAATTAAAAAGAAAGAAAAAGAAATGCAATTTGTCAGATGATCTCTATTTTGCAGATGTTCTTCCATAGACTTTCCCTTCCAGCCCTTCGACATTTCTTAAGGTAAAGGTTCCCTTTGCGCATATGTGCTAGTCGTTCCCGACTCTAGGAGGTGGTGTTCATCTCCGTTTCAAAGCCGAAGAGCCAGTGCTGTCCGAAGACATCTCCACGGTCATGTGGCTGGCATGATTCAACGCCAAAGGCACACGGAACGCTGTTACCTTCCCACTAAAGGTGGTGCCTATTTTTCTACTTGCATTTTTTTAATGTGCTTTCGAACTGCTAGGTTGGCAGAAGCTGGGACAAGTAATGTGAGCTCACCCTATGACGCGGCACCAGGGATTCGAACCGCTGAACAGCCGACCTTTTGATCGCCACTGCGTCCCTTCTCTTTCTTACACTTCTTACTTTTATTATTTACTTACTTACTTTTATTATTTACTTACTTACTTTTTATTTTTACTTATTTTATTTTACTTATTTTATTTCTATTTTTATTTACTTACATTTCTTACTTGCTAGCAAACTTTGGAGAGGATCCAGGCTGCCTTACCGTTCTTAAGACTTAGAATAACTTAACTGGCACTTTGAGTGTATATTAATCAGCATACATTAAAATGAAATTTCGTTACATACAGCTCTCAAAAGGTCACCACCTCCACTATATGCTGCATAAACACGTCAAAATAAATAAATAAAAAATAAATACATACATACAAAATTATGCATATACCCACACATATGATACGACACAGAGAAACAACACAGTCTTGTTCGGATGTGTACATGTACATGGCGAGAGAAACGAATCTTGCGACTTTACCAGACGGACAGCCTACGGAACAAAGCTGTTACAGAATCTGGAGTTCCTGCTAGAAATACTTCGAAAACCTCCTCCCAGAGGGGAGCAACAGAAACAGACCGTAAAGTGGGTGTGTGGGGTCTCTAACAATGCTTCGAGCTCTAAGCACACAGCGCTTATAAGCAGTATCCCGAACAATGGGAAGCGAGCTTCCTAGAATGCTCTCCGCTGTCCTCACCACTCTCTGTATGGACTTTCTATCTGAGGCACTGTGGCCACCAAACCAAACAGGGATGCAGTTTGTTAAAAGGTTCTCAATTGTGTAAATTCTGTAAAAAGTGGCCAGGACAGAAGGAGAAAGAGGTGCTCTCCTCATCCGATGCAGGAAATGCAGACGCTGGTTGCATGCTTCACCAAGGATGACTCATGAAGGGACCAAGTCAGATTGTTAATTATCTGAACCCCCAGTTACTTAATACTACTTACCACCTCTACAGCTGCATCCTTGCTACTGAGTGGAGTATGACTGTGCCGGCTCTTTCTAAAATCTACGATGATCTCCTTTGTTTTATTAACATTTAGAACCAAGTTATTTTTATTATATCAGTCCACCAGAGCCTTAAACTCTTCCCTATAAGCATCTTCACTGTCGTCCCGGATAAGACCTACTACTGCTATGTCATTTGCATATTTCACAATATGATCTGTAGCAGATTTCTTTACAGCACGACGCATGTCGGATGCTGAAAAACACAGGCAGTCCTCAACTAACGACCCCAATGGAGCCCAAAATTTCTGTTGATAAGCGAGACCATTGGTTAAAAATGAGTTTTGCCTCCATTTTACGACTTTTCTCGCCACGTTTGTGGAGTGAATCACTGCAGTGCCGGGATCAGCAACCTGCGGCTCTGGAGCCGCATGTGGCTCTTTCACCCCTCTACTGCGGCTCCCTGTCACTCTTTTAGAAAATACACTTTTCCTAAAAAGTTTCCACAATTTTGGCCACTACTGTATCTTACTAGGAAATACATTTTGGAGATCCATTAATTACGTATGAATTAAATATCCATTAATTACGGATAAATTGTCTCCTCCTGAAAACCTCACCTCTCATTTCATACTGTGAATATCATCCCCCCCCCCAATTATGCTCACTGACTTTCCAAAACAGGCAGTCCCCGACTTCCAACAGATTAACAGAGTTGGAAGGATGGACGTTTGCAGGTCATCTAGTCCAACCCCCTGCCCAAGCAAGGAGATACATCTGCCTCTACCTAGGATCGAACTCACAACCTCTTGATTGGGAGACAAGAGCTCCACCTCTAGGCCACAGCAGCTGGGATAACAGTTCATTTAGTGACCATTCGAAGTGACAATGGCACTGAAAAAACGAGACGGACGGCTGTTTTTCACACTTATGACCATTGCGGCATCCCCATGCTCACGTAAGTTAAAAGCTTGGCAACAGACTCATATTTATGACGGTGACAGTGTGCCTGGGATCACATGATCCCCTTTTGCGACCTTCCAACAAGCTAAGTGAACGGGAAAGCCAGATTCACTTAGTAACAAAACAACTGTGGCCGAAAAGGCCGTAAAATGAGGCAAAAGGAGCCTGGATAGCTCTGCAGACTAAGCACTGTAATTTAACACCAGCTGTCTGTAATTAAAAGTAAGTTCGAATCTCGCCAGGCTCAAGGTTGACTCAGCCTTCCATCCTTTCTAAGGTAGGTAAATTGAGGACCCAGTTTGTGGGGACAATAAACTGACTTTGTATAAAATATACAAAAGTATGAAGGCTATTGCTTAACGCACTGTAAGCCGCCCTGAGTCTCCGGAGAAGGGTGGCATATAAATCAAATTAAAAAAATAAAAAAATCCCTTAACAGTTGTCTCGTTTAACAACAGAAATGGTGGACTCAATTGTGGTTGTTAAAGAGGACTCCTGGTGCATTCTCCTGCCTTCCCGTGAAAGCAACGTAGTGAATCGACCACGTAAAAAATTTTTACGCGTTTCGGAGGCAACAATTTGATTCCACGACATTGAACTCCATATCGGATCCTTTGTTTTGACTTTAATATAGTTGAAACCCAACTTTTCTACTTCAGGGAAAGAAGGATGGAAGGGAGCCAGTGAATTAGCATCTTGTTTCCATGAAAACGCCGTACTTAGCATGCTAAATCCACGCTAAGCATCCCAGGACGTCACAAGGGTGTTGTTGTGTGGATGAGATGCTAAGTCAGAGTTCATTCGGAATTAGATAGAGGATAACAGAATAACAGAGTTGGAAGGGAACTTGGAGGTCTTCTAGTCCAACCCCCTGCTCGGGCAGGAATACTCTATACTTTCCCTCTATACAGGTAATCCCCGATTTATGACCTCAATTGAGCCCAACATTTCTGGCATTAAGTGAGATGTTTGTGAAGATATTATGACACATAATATAATGTAATACAATACGATACGATATGATACGATACGATACGATTCGATTCGATACGATACTATATGATTCGATTCGATACGATACGATACGATACGATTCGATTCGATTTGATACAATACAATACAATACAATACAATACAATACAATACAATACAATACAATACAATACAATACAATACAATACAATACAATACACTGGAAATACACTGGAAATTTTAAAGAAGATGTTGGACAACCATTTGCCTGAAGTGATGTAGGGTTTCCTGTCTGGGCAGGGGGTTGGACTAGAAGACCTCCAAGGTCCCTCCCAACTCTGTTATTCTATTTTATTCTATTCAAAATAATATAATATGAAACGAAATGAACACATTAGAATAAAATAAAAATAAAATAAAAATTAAATTAAATTAAATAATAAAATAAAATAATGAAATAAAATAACAAGATAAAATAAATAAAATAAAATAATGAAATAAAATAATAAGATAAATAAAATAAAATAATGAAATAAAATAAATAAAATAAAATAAAATAAAATAAGAAAATAAAGTAATAAAATAAAATAAAATAAAAAATTAAATGAAATAATGAAATAAAATAATAAAAAATAAAGTAAAATAAAATAATGAAATAAAATAAAATAATGAAATAAAATAAATAAAATAAAATAGCTCTCCTCAGGGTACTGTCGACCAGGCAATGCCGTCTGGCGATGCCCAGGGGGAGGGCGTTCTCCGTGGGCACCCATACCCTCTGGAACGAACTACCCACCGAGCTCCGGACAGCCCCAGATCTCCGCTCCTTCCGTCGAGGCCTGAAGACTTGGTTATTCCAACGAATGGGCTGATTCTGATCTTTGGGTTTTTATTATTTATTATTTTAATCTGGTTTTAGTGGGTTTTTATTAGTGTATGTTTTTAATCTGTGTTCGCCGCCCTGAGTCCTTCAGGAGAAGGGCAGCATATAAATTCTGTAAAATAAATAAATAAATAATAAAAATAAAAATAAAAACAACTTTTATGCCGAAGGGTTTTCCGGCCTGCCCTGAGCTTCTCCTCATGCAACTCGGCGGTTTGCAAAAAGATAACATGGGAACACCTAACATCAAACAGTCGATGTTCCTTCAAACGTAGGTCGGGTTCTCGGCATCACCCCAGAACACCTTTTGATCTTCCACATTTTAACCACCCGTGCAGGAATTTCAACTTCTTTGTTCGTTTCCAGAAAGCTACGCCTTCTTTTCAAAAAAAAAACCAAACAAACATTTCAGGCTCAGGAGCCTTACTAAGTATGCCAGCAAAAAACACGATAAAGGCTCCGAGTTTATTCCTTTCCCCCTTTCCCGTAGTACAAATATAGGCTCTGAGGTAATCATTTACCATTTTTCCTCCTGACTTGAAGGTTGCAAACTCTCTAGAACGCCCGGTAGGAATCACGGAGAGAGAAAAATAAACATTTAGGACGGTCAAACACAGCTGCTCCCAACCCTAAAACACCAGTTACACCATTATACGCTGTAAAGGGGAGATTTGTAAACAGTTTTATTTGGAGGAACCATTTTTCTTTTGGGAGACGTCAGCGCGAAAACAACCAAGATTAGGTTAAATGCCTGTTACGCCCAGCGTCAAAGCAAGCTGACCACGGTTTATGCCACAACAAAGGAGTTGTTATATTGAGAGCCCACATTTTTTTAAAAAAATCTTCCCAACAACCTGGTGAGGTAGGCTAGACAAAGAGGTAGTAATTTGTCGAGTAAAAACGTCAGGCGGAAAAGGGAATTTCAACGCAAAGTCTTCCCACGATCCAGCTCAGTCCAGTTCCCGCTGTACCACACACAACGCTTGTACCACAACCACACTTCTTAAAACGCTAGGCAACTTTACAGTTTCACACACACACACACACACACACACACACACACACACACACACACACACAAAATGTGCCGATCGCGGGTCCCAAAGGTGCTTTTTCAAAGAGGCAACTGGCCTTCCTTTTTTTTTCCCTTGAAGAGGTTTCGCTTCTCATCCAAGAAGCTTCTTCAGTTCTGACTGAAGGATGGAGAAATTCAAGGATTCAGATGAACTCCAAGAGACCAGCGGTAAAGATGACTGCAAGGAACATGGTGGAAGATGGAAGGATTTATGTTCCTTGAGGTCACCTGGGTCCTTAGGACACTTTCCAAGAGTCGTTGAGGCCACTTGGAGGTTCCTTTCAATCCTTCCATTCTGCATCCTTCGGTCAGAACTGAAGAAGCTTCTTGGATGAGAAGCAAAATGTCTTCAAAGAAAAACCAAGAAAGTCCAGTTGCTTCCTGAAAAAACACCTTTGGGACAATCAAGACCCGGATGAAGGAGAATCTCCACAGACATTTAAGATAGGCGGACTTCAACTCCCAGAATTCCCTCAGCCAACCTCAGGAACTTCCCCACCATCCAGATAGAGTGGAAGATGCTTCTTGGATGAGAAGCGAAAGGCCTTCAAGGAAAAACAAAGGAAGGCCAGTTGCCTCTTGAAAAAGCACTTTTGGGACAACAATGACGTGGGTGACCGAGGATCTTCGTAGACATTTGCCTAAAGCAGGGACCACCCCAATTATGAGACACATTTTTTGGGGGGAAGCCCAGAGAGAGTCCAGAATTGGTGTGAAGAACATTTTAGTTACCAATTCACCATTTTCAAAGCTCCGTTGTCGTGTTTTCATTGTTTTTTGGGGTTCCTTGTGGTGTTTGGGATTTGCAGAGGAGGAGGTGCGCATTAAGGCGACACCTAAACGAGGCATGATCCAGTGCTGGGTTTCAAAATGTTTTACTACTGGTTCTGTGGGCGTGGCTTGGTGGGCGTGGCATGGCTTGGTGGGTGTGGCAGGGGAAGGTTACTGCAAAATCCCCATTTCCTCCCGATCAGCTGGGACTCGGGAGGCAGAGAATAGATGGGGGCGAGGCCAGTCATAATTTTTACTACCGGTTCTCCGAACTATTCAAAATTTCCACTACCGGTTCTCCAGAACCGGTCAGAACCTGCTGAAATCCACCTCTGGTGTGATCGCAAAAGGTTTAGAGGTTCCTGATTCAAAGGAAGCCACCTCTAACATGACATAAAACAAGCTCATTCTAAGTCCTCGACTTACGAACACAACGGAACCCCAAATTGTCTGTGGCTAAGCAAGACAGTCGCTAAGAGGGTTGAGCGACCTTTTTAACACAGTTGTTCAACGAAGCACTACGGTTCTTAAGTGAATCTGGCTTTCCCCCATTGACTCAGTTCGTCGGGAGCCAGTCGGGAAGGTTATAAATGATGACCGATCACAAGCCCCCGAACTTCGATCATGTGACTACGGGGAATCACATGACCACGGTCCGAAGCGCCAAACCCAGTCATACGTCACTTTTCTTCAGTGCTGTTCTAACTTCGAACGGTCACTAAATGAAGTCGAGGGCTACCTTTAGGAGAACCACTTCGAATCGCACCCTTCTTCAGTATGAGGAACTTCAAAGGTGAGAAACGTTTGGTCACCACGCTGTAAAAAAAGATGTAGAAAAAGTGCAGAGAAGAGCAACGAAGACGATGAGGAGACTGGAGGCTAAAACATATGAAGAACGGTTGCAGGGATTGGGTATGTTTAGTTTAATGAAAAGGAGGACTAGGGGGACATGAGAGCAGTGTTCTGATATCTCAGGGGTTGCCTCAAAAAAGAGGGAGTAAATCTATTCTCCAAAGCACCTGAGGGCAGGACAAGAAGCAATGGGTGGAAACTCATCAAGGAGAGAAGCAACCTAGAACTAAGGAGAAATTTCCTGACAATGAGAACAATTAACCAGTGGAACAACTTGCCTCCAGAAGTTGTGAATGCTCCAACACTGGAAGTTTTTAAGAAGAGGTTGGATAACCATTTGTCTGAAGTGGTGTAGGGTTTCCTGCTCGCGCAGACTAGAAGACCTCCAAAGCAGGGGTGAAATCCAGCAGGTTCTGTCAGGTTCTGCAGAACCGGTAGCGGAAATTTTGAGTAGTTCGGAAGAACCGGCAAATAATACCACCTCTGGCTGGCCCCAGAGTGGGGTGGGAATGGAGATTTTGCAATATCCTCCCCCCCAGGAGTGGGGAGGGAATGGGGATCTTGCAGTATCCTTCCCCTGGAGTGGGGTGGGAATGGAGATTTTGCAGTATCCTTCCCCTGGAGTGGGGAGGGAATGGAGATTTTGCAGTATCCTTCCCCCTGGAGTGGGGTGGGAATGGAGATTTTTGCAGTATCCTTTCCCTGGAGTGGGGTGGGAATGGAGATCTTGCAGTATCCTTCCCCCAGGAGTGGGGAGGGAATGGGGATTTTGCAGTATCCTTCCCCCAGTAGTGGGGAGGGAATGGGGATTTTGCAGTATCCTTCCCCCAGGAGTGGGGAGGGAATGGGGATTTTGCAGTATCCTTCCCCCAGGAGTGGGGAGGGAATGGGGATTTTGCAGTATCCTTCCCCTGGAGTGGGGTGGGAATGGGGATTTTTCAGTATCCTTCCCCTGGAGTGGGGAGGGAATGGGGATTTTGCAGTATCCCTCCCATGGAGTGGGGTGGGAATGGAGATTTTTGCAGTATCCTTCCCCTGCCACGCCCACCAAGCCATGCCCACAGAACCGAAATCCAAAAAAATTAGATTTCACCACTGCTCCAAAGGTCCCATCTATACTTCTATGTTCTTTGAAAGATGCTTCGGGTGCTAGAAGTTAAACTATAAGATGAATGGCTGAGGGAACTAGGTACGTCTAATTTGACGGAAAGAAGGACCAGTTTTGACATGATAGCAGTCTTCCAATATTTGAGGGGTTGCCACGAAGAAGAGGGGTCTTCAAAGGCCAGACAAGGAACAATGGATGGAAACTCTTCAAGAAGAGACTCAACCTAGAAATAAGGAGAAATTTTCTGACCATCAACCATGGAACGGTTGGCCTCCAGAAGTTGTGGGTGCTTCATCACTGGAGGCTTTCAAGAAGAGACTGGACTGCCATCTGTCAGAAATGGTACAGGCTAGGGCAGGGGTCGGCAACCTTAAACACTCAAAGAGCCACAAAGGTCCTAACCGGAAGCCCCCGTTCAATTCTGGAGCCGACCGGAAGTCCGGTTCCCCCACCATAGAGTCTCCTCCTAGCGTGGCGTCCTTTTTCCTCTACCTGTCCTAACCAAAAGCCCTATCAATTGTGAAGCCGACCGGCAACAGGGAGCCGCAGCAGAGGGATAAAAGAGCCACATGCGGCTCCAGAGCTGCGGATTGCTGATCCCTGGGCTAGGGCAGTAGTGAAATCCAAATTTTTTTACTACCAGTTCTGCGGGCATGGCTTGGTGGGCGTGGCTTGTTGGGTGTGGCAGGGGAAGGATACTGCAAAATCCCCATTCCCACCCCACTCTGGGGCCAGCCAGAGGTGGTATTTGCCGGTTCTCCGAACTACTCAAAATTTCCGCTACCGGTTCTCCGAACTGCTCAAAATTTCCGCTACGGGTTCTCCCGAACCTGTCAGAACCTGCTGGATTTCACCCCTGGGCCAGGGTTTCCTGCTTGAGCAGGAGGTTGGACTAGATGACCCACAAGATCTCTTCCAACTCTGTTACTCTGCTTAGGTCCTGCAGCCGTTAAGCGGACAAGGGCACTTGGTCCCAGCACTTTCCTTTCCCCTGTGACACATTTTTCTGTCCCGGCAATTCACGCCAAGAATCGACACTTTCGGCGTCGTAGGTATGATTCGCTATCAGACAAGGGTTATTCCCCACTCCACCCCCTACTACCCGTCAGAAAGACGGATTTAGAATCCGTCTTTCTGCGCGATTTGCGAGCCGACTTCACAGCTTCACAACTGGAACTCAGCTTGTTGTGAGTTTTGGCCCAACCAAGCCGAATCGGTTGCGACAATGCCTTCTAACGCCCGTGGCCAACTCCCTTTGGCGACACTTATATTTGTTTAGTTTCAGGGATTCTAACAATGGAGCTGGCACCGAATGTTTCTCCGGGACTTTGAGTACAGCTCGTCCTCGGTTTACAACCGTTCATTTAGTGACCATTCAAAGTTACAGACGGCAGTTGGATCCAGAAACGATGGGAGAGAGAGATAAAGGATAATGTTGGATTATAATTATAGATGATGGTATAATTATGGTAATCAATAAGTATTGGAAATGTAAATTTGTACATAAGAATCTGTAAATAGTTTCTATTTTTACTTTCTGATTATTGGTGTGTATATATATATGGATATTTTGGTGATGTTATGCCGTGATAGAAAAACTATTATACATTTGTTTTTTTTTTGTTTTTTTGAACTATAATAAAAATTTATTAAAAAAAAAAAGTTACAACGGCAGTGAAAACTTCCCACTGCATGCGATCTGCGTTCGCATGCCTGACTCACATTTACGACGGTTGAAGTATTCCCAAGGTCATGAGATCCCCTTTTGCGACCGTCAGACAAGCCAATTCCGGGGGCGGGGGGTGGGGGAAGCCAGATTCACTTAACAACTCTGGCAAAAAGAGTTTGAGGGAAAACACGCTTAACGAATGTCTCGCTTAACGACGAGAAATTTGGGGCTCCGTTTTGACCGTTAAGTCCAGGACTACCTGTCCAGGTGAAGCAGCTCCCAGGGTTTAAGTCGTTCCTCTGAACAATTCCCCAAATTTTCCAATCCTGGTTGAAGTGCGAAACAACTAATAATTGATCCGTGGAACAACTTGCCACCAGAAGTTGTGAATTATTCCGTCGCTGGAGGTTTTGAAGAAGAGACTGGACATCCATTTGTCTGAAGTGCTATAGGCTGTCCTGCTTGAACAGGGGGGTGAAAGGGACCTCGGAGGTCATCTAGTCCCACCCCCCCAAGCAGGAGACCCTACCCCATTTCTGACAGTTCACTTAGAGACCGAAGTTTCAATGGCACTGAACAAAGGGACTTATGACCCGTTTTTCCACAGTTACGACGACCTTTGAAGCCTCCTCCATGGTAACGTCACCAAAATCCAGCCGTATGGCCACTGGAGTTTCCTACTTATGACGGTCGCTGTGTCCCGAGATCACGTAATCCTCCTCTGCCACCTTCTGACAAGCCAAGTCAATGTTCAAGACAGGTTCCCTTAACACCCGGCTGACTCACTTAACAACGGCGGCGCGAGAGGTCATCAAACGGGGCAGAACTCACTTAACAACGCGTCTGACTGAACAACGGAAATGTTGAGCTCCCTTGTAGTCGTCGTAAGTCGAGGGACTGGGCTTGAAGCCTGCCCTGCCAGCTGCAGTCTACCTGCCCGGCCGTTGGACTCGAACGAGCGACCGGCGCCGGAATCAGAAGGTTAGTTAGAAACCGAGGTCGATTCCTCGCGACTTACTTTGGAGAAAGTGAAATCCCCCGCGGCGCCAGGAAGAAAGGAATCCAGGAAGAAAAAGGATCCCGGGTTCTCCCGCAAGATTCAGGTGGGCAGGCAGGGAAGGGTGGACAGGTGATCCGCGGGACTTCACCCAGCAGGAGAAAGAAAGAAAGAAAGAAAGAAAGAAAGAAAGAAAGAAAGAAAGAAAGAAAGAAAGAAAGAAAGAAAGAAAGAAAGAAAGAAAGAGAGGGGGGGAGAGAAAGTGGGAGGGAGAGAGAGAAAGTGGGAGAGAGAGGGGACAGAGAGAGGCAGAAAGAGAGAGAAAGTGGGGGGGGAGAAAGAGAAAGAGAGAGAGAAAGAGAGAGGCAGAGACAGAGAGGCAGAAAGAGAGAGAAAGGGAACAAAAATCGCGCAGGGCGAAGCAGCCGACTCACCTGTCGTCTCGGGATCGTTCCGGAATCAAAGTCGGCTGTGGATCGCGTTCTGCCATCCCCGGAACTAAGTCAGTCAGTCAGTCTCTCTCTCTCTCTTTCTGCCTTTCTCTCTCTCTCTTTCCCTACCTCTTTCTCTCTCAGCCTCTCTCTCCCCCCACTTTCTCTCTCTTTCTGCCTCTCTCCCCCTCTCTTTCTCCCTCTCCCTTTCTGCCTCTCTCTCTGTCCCCTCTCTCTCCCACTTTCTCTCTCTCTCTCCCTCCCACTTTCTCTGTCCCTTTCTGCCTCTCTCTCTCTCCCACTCTCTTTCTGCCTCTCACACTTTCTCTCTTTCTGCCACTCTCTCCCTCCCTCCCACTTTCTCTCCCTCCCTCTTTCTCTCTCTTTCTGCCTCTCTCTGTGTCTCTCCCACTTTCTCTCTCTTTCTGCTACTCAATCCTTCCCTCCCACTTTCTCTCCCTCCTTCTGCCTCTCTCTCTTTCTGCCTCTCTCTCTCCCACTTTCTCTCTTTTTCTGCCTCTCTCTCTGTCTCTCCCTCTTTCTCTCTCTCTCTTTCTGCCTCTCTCTCTCTCTCTCTCTCCCACTTTCTCTCTCTCCTTCTGCCTCTCTCTCCCTCTTTCTTTCTCTCTCTCTCTTTCTCTCTCTTTCTGCCTCTCCCTCCCTCCCTCCCTCCCTTTCTCTCTCCGATTCTGCCTCTTTTCGCAGGAGCCCTGTCCGAATGACCGGCCCTCATTGGGCAGCGGGCGTCACGTGGGCACCCAGACGAGTTTGTGGCGTGGGGGGGGCGTGGGGGGGACGGAGTTGGAAAAGTTTTGCGAAGTCTTTGGATCGCGAGGCTTAGGAGAGAATCGGGCCCCTTCTTTTCTTGCAAGCGAGCCGGGATCACTTTGTTGTTGTTTTTGTTGTTTTTGTTTTTGTTGTTGTTGGGTTTGTGTGTGTGTGTGTGTGTGTGTGTGTGTGTGTGAACCTCAGCCGACAAAGGATGAAAGGAAGGAGCCAAGTTTTGTTTGTTTGTTAGAAAACACATCAATAACCACCAATCAACAATCTCTCTGTGCTTTGTTTGTTTTTTGCCAGGTAGATTTGGGATGTTGGTTTTTTTTTTCCCAAGCCCCCCCACCCCCCCCCAAAAAAAATCCCAGGAGGAGTTACTGAAGGGGAAGAGGACTCAGGATCCCCACCTGAGTTACTCACAAGGACATCAGTCCCAAAGGGGCTTTTTCAGGAGGCAATTGAGCCTTGGTGGCGCAGCAGACTAAAGTGCTGTTAACTAGCACCAGCTGCCAGCAATTATTTATTTATTTATTTATTTATTTATTTATTTATTTATTCATGTATTTATTTATTTATTTATTTATTCATTCATGTATTTATTTATTTATTTATTTATTCATTCATGTATTTATTTATCTATCTATCTATCTATCTATCTATCTATCTATCTATCTATCTATCTATCTATCTATCTATCTATCCATCCATCCATCCATCCATCCATCCATCCATCCATCCATCCATCCATCCATCCATCTATCTATCTATCTATCTATCTATCTATCTATCTATCTATTTATTAGTTCGATTTATATGCCGCCCTTCTCCGGAGACTCAGGGCGGCTTACAGTGCGTTAAGGCTAAAGCAATAGCCTTCATACTTTTGTATATACCTGCTTAGTAGGGCTTTTGCCCCCCCCCAAGCGGTGTTCTTTTTTATACAAAGTCAGCTTATTGCTCCCACAATCCGGGTCCTCATTTTACCTACCTCGGAAGGATGGAAGGCTGAGTCCACCTTGAGCGTGGTGAGATTTGAACTTGCAGTAATTGCAGGCAGCTGGCAGCTAAGTGCTACTTTAACAGCACCTAGTCCACTGCGCCACCAAGGCTCTTACAGTTCAAATCTCACCAGGCTCAAGGTGGACTCAGCCTTCCATCCTTTCGAGGTAGGTAAAATGAGGACCCGGATTGTGAGGGCAATAAGCTGACTTTGTATATAAAAAAAAGAACACCGCTTAGGAGGGGCCCAAAAGCCCTACTAAGCAGGTATTTACAAAAGTATGAAGGGTATTGCTTAACGCATTGTAAGCCGCCCTGAGTGTCCGGAGAAGGGCGGCATATAAATCGAACCAATAAATAAATAAATAAATAAATAAATAAATAAATAAATAAATAAATAAATAAATAAATAAATAAATAAATAAATAAATAAATAAATAAATAAATAAATAAATAAACAAACAAACAAACAAACAAACAAACTGGACTTCCTTGTTTTTTTTTCCTTTTGAAGACCTTTCGCTTCTCATCCAAGAATCCAAGCTTCTCAAAACTCACTGAACAACTGTCTCGCTTAACAAGAGAGATTTTGGGGCTCCATGGCGGTCATAAGATGAGGAACACCTACATCTTATATCCACGAGGCTCTGGAAGTTTGGATGTAGAGTTTTTGAAGGGATTTCCTTCCATATCTTTTTTTTTTTTTAATTTGATTTATATGCCGCCCTTCTCCGGAGACTCAGGGCGGCTTACAATGCGTTAAGCAATAGCCTTCATACTTTTGTATATTTTATACAAAGTCAGCTTATTGCCCCCACAAACTGGGTCCTCAATTTACCCGCCTTAGAAAGGATGGAAGGCTGAGTCAACCTTGAGCCTGGTGAGATTCGAACCTGCAGTAATTGCAGACAGCTGGTGTTAATCACAATGCGATCAGTCTGCTGAGCCACCAGGTCCATATCTGTCTCTGGGTAATCCTTTGGTGGCGTTTTTGAAACTCTTTTCATAAATCGTCCCGAAGGTGCATTTTTTTTCAAGAGACCACTGGACTTTCTGTTTTTTTTTTCTTTGAAGACATTTCACTTCTCATCCGAGAAGCTTCTTCAGCTCTGTTTTGTTTTGTTTCTTGGATGAGAAGCGAAAGGTCCTCAAAAGAAAAAAAAAACAAGAAAAAGTCCACTTGCCTCCTGAAAAAGCATTTTTGGGACAACCAGGACCTGGATGATGGAGAATCTCCACAGACATTTAAGACAGGTGGACTTCAACTCCCAGAATTCCCCCAGCCAACCTCAGTAACTTCCACACCATCCTGTCAGAGCTGAAGAAGCTTCTTGGATGAGGAGCGAAACGTCTTCAAAAGAAAAAAAACAAGAAAAAGTCCAGTGGCCTCTTGAAAAAAAAAACACTTTTGGGACAACCAGGACCTGGATGACTGAAAATCTCCACAGACATTTAAGACGGGTGGACTTCAACTCCCAGAATTCCCCCCAACCAACCTCAGGAACTTCCACACCATCCTGTCAGAGCTGAAGAAGCTTCTTGGATGAGGAGCGAAACATCTTCAAAAGAAAAAAAACAAGAAAGTCCAGTCGCCTCTTGAAAAAAAAAACACTTTTGGGACAACCAGGACCTGGATGACTGAAAATCTCCACAGACATTTAAGACGGGTGGACTTCAACTCCCAGAATTCCCCCCAACCAACCTCAGGAACTTCCACACCATCCTGTCAGAGCTGAAGAAGCTTCTTGGATGAGGAGCGAAACATCTTCAAAAGAAAAAAAACAAGAAAGTCCAGTCGCCTCTTGAAAAAAAAAACACCTTTGGGACAAACGTGACCTGAATGACTGAGAATCTCCACAGACTTTTACTCACAAGGAAGTTGAGGCAAAGTCAACTTTGGGTCATACCGAATCCTTCCCTTTTTCAATGCAAATTAACCAGAGCCTTCATTTGCATAACAAATGTTTTCCCTTTGTTTGCTTTTCTACTTGGTCAGATGCTAAAGTCATTAATACTGCTCTTGTATAGGTAGTTCTCGACATACGACCGCAATTGAGGCCCAAAGTTCAAGTCGCTAAGGGAGAAATTTGCCAAGGCGGTTTTGTCCCGTTTTAGGACGTGTCTTGCCCTTTTCACCTTTCCTTCCTCTTTCATGCCTCTTTTGATGCCAAAAGACTTTCCTCATGAGTGAACAAAATCCCCCACTCCTCCCAATGTTGGGTCTGTGTTGGCCATGGCTTAAATTATTGAGTGGCTGAACTGCCATTGTTTCTAGAATTATGCAGATCAGGGGTGAAATCCAGCAGGTTCTGACAGGTTCTGGAGAACCGGTAGCAGAAATTTTGAGTAGTTTAGAGAACCAGCAAATACCACCTCTGGCTGGCCCCAGAGTGGGGTGGGAATGGGGATTTTGCAATATCCTTCCCCCAGGAGTGGGGAGGGAATGGGGATTTTGCAGTATCCTTCGCCTGGAGTGGGGTGGGAATGGAGATTTTGCAATATCCTTCCCCCAGGAGTGGGGAGGCAATGGGGATTTTGCAGTATCCTTCCTCTGGAGTGGGGTGGGAATGGAGATTTTGCAGTATCCTTCCCCTGGAGTGGGAAGGGAATGGAGATTTTGCAGTATCCTTCCCCTGGAGTGGGATGGGAAAGGAGATTTTGCAGTATCCTTCCCCCAGGAGTGGGGTGGGAATGGAGATTTTGCAATATCCTTCCCCTAGGAGTGGGGAGGAAATGGGGATTTTGCAGTATCCTTCCCCTGGAGTGGGAGGGAATGAAGATTTTGCAGTATCCTTCCCCTGGAGTGGGGTGGGAATGGAGATTTTGCAGTATCCTTCCCTCAGGAGTGGGGAGGGAATGGGGATTTTGCAGTATCCTTCCCCTGGAGTGGAAGGGAATGGAGATTCTGCAGTATCTTTCCCCTGGAGTGGGGTGGGAATGGAGATTTTTGAGTATCCTTCCCCTGGCGTGGGGTGGGAATGGGGATTTTGCAGTATCCTTCCCCTGGAGTGGGGTGGGAATGGAGATTTTGCAGTATCCTTCCCCTGGAGTGGGGTGGGAATGGAGATTTTGCAGTATAATTCCCCTGGAGTGAGGTGGGAAGGGAGATTTTGCAGTATCCTTCTGCCACGCCCACCAAGCCATGCCCACCAAGCCACACCACGCCCACCAAGCCATGCCCACAGAACCAGTAGTAAAAAAAATTGGGATTTCACCACTGATGCAGATACTCTAAATGTCAATCACTGCAAAACCATGCCAGCTCCTGGAAAGATGAAAAGCTGTGATCATTTCCATCATTTTCCATTCTGTTCTTTTTCTGGACTTCCAGAGAAACTCTTGCAACAGAGGATACAAGAGATTTTCCTGTGGGTTTTGTTCTCTACTGCCCATGATTAAAAGAGCATCAATGCCCTGATTGCCATTCTGGTAACACTATCAGGTGGGTGTGAAAAAAAGAAGTGTGCAACACGCTTGCTCCATCTACTGGTCAATCGTAATGCGACTTTTACCTTTTATCTCAAGATCAAACGGCTAACAACTTTAGAATTTAGAATAACAGAGTTGGAAGGGGCCTTAGAGGTCTTCTAGTCCAACCCCCTGCTTAGATAGGAAACCCTACACCACTTCAGATAAATGGTTATCCAACCTCTTCTTAAAAACTTCCAGTGTTGGAGCATTCACAACTTCTGGAGGCAAGTAGTTCCACTGATCAATTATTCTAACTATCAGGAAATTTCTCCTTAGTTCTAAATTGCTTCTCTCCTTGATTAGTTTCCACCCATCGCTTCTTGTCCTGCCCTCAGGGACTTTGGAGAATAGTTTGACTCCCTCTTCTTTGTGGCAGCCCCTGAGATATTGGAACACTGATATCATGTCACCCCTAGTCCTTCTTTTCATTAGACTAGACATTAAACCAACTTTTGGATATGTTCTTGTGTGCAGTCAAACGCCGGGGACCTGAGAGAGTTAGCCTATCGTGGGTGTTTCTTAAACTTTGTCAACTTTAAGATGGATGGTGGTGTTGTGGCTCGGTTGCCTGAGCCTGGCCTATCAACAGATGCAGACTCTGAGACTGAGGGAGAGAAGTTGGCAAGGCCTCCCTCTCCAGGACCCTCCTCTCTGGCAATGCCTCTGGAGGACACCGAAGGCCAAGAGATAGGCCCAGAGCCAAGCACGTCCCCGCAGCCACAGGTGGACAGCGACGAAGGAGATAAGTGCTGGCTGGACCCTCGGCAGAGGCGCAGGGAGAAGCGTGCGCAGCAGAGGGGAAGGCATGCCAGAGATTAGCTGAGTCACTGGACCACACCCCACAGGGTATAAATGTGGGTGTGGTGGCCGGTTCAGTTTGTGACGAGCAAAAACTAGAAATAATCCATGATCACTGCGTTACTGGACTTCTGCCTGCCTTGTCGGACTGCATTTGGACTAATCCTTGTATTGCGGAAACTTTGCCTGCTTTATCGGAATGCTTGCAGTCTAATCTTTGTTTTGTGTGAGTAAAGTCTGAATTGGCAGCTAGCCACTGAGTTGCTGCCAGCTTTATCTTCAAAGATTTTGTCGTGTGGCTTATTAACTCTGGGCCGTCTGTGGGGGTGTGTGTATGGGACGGGGACAGAACAGATGGACTCCCAAAATTCCCCCCAGCCAGCCATGAACTGGGAATTGAAGGCTACCATCTTAAATTTGCCAAAGTTGAGACACACTTTTTAAGCAATACAAACATTCTGATTTCATCATTTAGAACATGGAATAATAGAATTGGAAGATACCTTGGTGGTCTTCCTCCTGAGATCCTATACGATTCTGGACAAATGGCTGTCCAGTCTCTTCTTGAAAGCCTCCAATGATGGAGAATCCACAACTTCTAGAGGCAAGTCATTTCACTGATTAATTGTTCTCATTGTCAGGAAATTCCTTCTTAGTTGTAAAGTTCGATCTCGAAGACCTCCAATGATCTTCCATTGGAGGAAGTTACTTCTTGTCCCCAGGTGCTTTGTAGAATAGGTTTCCACCTCTTCTCTGTAACTGTTGTGGCTCCGTTACCTGAGCCTGTGCCATCGGCAGAAGAGGACTCCGAGAGTGAAGGAGAGGAGTTGGCAAGGCCTCCCTGTCCAGGACCCTCCTCTCTGGCAATGCCTTCGGTGTCCGCCGAAGGGCAAGAGATAGGGCCGGGGCCAAGCACGTCCACGCAGCCACAGGTGGACAGTGATGAGAGTAATGAGCCTTGGCTGGATCCACGCCAGCGTCGCAGAGATAAGCGCGCACAGCAGAAGAAAAGGCGTGCCCGAGATTAGGCTGAGTCACTGGACCACACCCCATGGGGTATAAAAGGGAGCGTGGTGGCCAGTCAAGCCTTGTGACGAACAAAGCTGAAAGCTTCCACACCATTCTGCATTGCCAGACTTTTGCTATAGGCTTTGCTGGATTATCTTTGGACTTGATTTACTCTGTAATTATTGAACATTTTACTTTGATGTACCAGAAGCGGAGAGAAGTTATCTCTTCCCTTCGTGAATAATAAACTCTTGGCAGGCAGCCACTAGGTTGCTGCCAAGTTCCGTTATCATAAGGAAAAGGATTTTGTCGGCTGGTTTGTTTTTTAACTCTTGAACGTCTGTTGGTGTGTGTGCGTGTGGGACGGGGACAGAACAGTAACAGCATCTCAAGTACCCTCAAAGCACCAGAGGGCAGGACAAGAAACAATGGATGGAAATTAACCAGGGAGAGAAGCAACCTGGAATTAAGGAGAAACTTCCTAACAGTGAGGACAATTAACCGACTTGCCTTCAGAAGTTGTAGGTGCTTCATCAATGGAGGTCTTTAAGGAGAGATTGGTCTCAAATTCTATAGGATCTCCTGCTTGAGCAGAGGGCTGGACTAGAAGACCTCAAGGTCCCTTCCAGTTCTATTCTGATTGACTTGAAGACTGCCACCATGTCACTTAACAACAAACAAGCCATGTCACTCGGGAGGATTCACTTCATGACGCCTTCACTTAGCAACTGTGGCAAGGAAGGACATAAAACGGGGGCAAAACACCACTTCACAACTGTCTTGCTTAGCAATGGAAATTGTGGCTTTAAATCAAGGACTACTACCTGTCATCATCATCTTTTAATGATCCCATAATCCCTTGCGGGGTGGAGTTTGGGCAACTGAATGGAGCTGAGTGTTTTTCTGGCCGGATGCCCTTCCTGTTGACAATATGGAGTTTTGTTCGGCAGATATTTTCTCATTGTGCCCAGAAAGAGAAATATCTGCCTCTACCTAGGATCGAACTCACAGTTTCCTGATTTTGAGGCAAGAGCTCCACCTCTAGGCCACCGCACCACTCTCAAGGACGACTACCTGTGCTTGTGGAAAATTGGTGGAGAATGCGAACGTTGAGAAAAATAACATCAAAAAGCCGTTGCTTTTATTACGGCATTTATATTTATTCATACAAACAATGTAGTAGACAAGACAAATATATGGTTGAAGACAGCCGTAGATTTCTAATTTAACAACCCTGTAACAAAAGGTAACTAAATTTAACATTTATGAAAATATAAATCTTTGACCCGGGGTAATTCTTCCCCCGACAATACAAAGTTTACCTAAAAACATTCAGTATG
The DNA here is from genome assembly GCF_059756535.1 of Pantherophis guttatus. Taxonomy (NCBI): domain Eukaryota; kingdom Metazoa; phylum Chordata; class Lepidosauria; order Squamata; family Colubridae; genus Pantherophis; species Pantherophis guttatus. The sequence goes on along the minus strand of NC_142070.1, from coordinate 78,355,901 downwards.
ATCTATCGGTTGCAAACAAGTTAAGAAAAGGCATTATTCATATTCTAGAGGGGCGTTTACACAGAAGAATTGTTTGCTGCAGTCCGTTCTCTATTTATTGTACAAAAAGGGGTCATTGAGGTTCAAAACGCAGACAGTTTTCGAAGTCCAACGGGTTAAACTCAGGTCCGGTTCAATCTTGTCTACTGGCCGACAATTTACCGGTCTCCAAAGAGAGAAGAGAGCAAGAATTTTAATCAATTTCTGTCACAAAACCAGGGAAATCTAGAAGTTTCTTTTCATCACGTTCATCTGAAATCATTCAATCACAGATTGGCAGAGTTGGAACGCACCACAAGGATGATTCAACCCATCCAGGTTTGCCATGTACCACAAATATGATGCCACCAGGGAAGGGAGGAAAACGGATAAAACACAATCCAGACCAGGGCTCTGCAACCTTAAACACTCAAAGAGCCATTTGGACCCGTTTCCCACAGAAAAGAAAACACCGGGAGCCACAAAACCCTTCCCCTGCCTGACTATTTCTTGAGCGACCACAAAACTAACATATGTAGTTGAATTAGATGTTCTGTTTTCTTCTGAAACTTTTCTTTTCTTGGATTTATCCATGGGGTTGAAAAGCTCAATAAATTACGTTCTGGTGGGTGTCGCACATTGGCGGTTGTGACGCATATTTTGAGTGCCAGGGAGCCGCAGCAGAGGGGTGAAAGAGCCACAGGCGGCTCCAGAGCCACAAGTTGCTGATCCCTGATCCAGACAATAAAATACCCCTTGGCTCTAACACTTTTAAACATTTTGTTCTGACTTCATACGTTGCTGTACGCATGATTCTACACCTCCTGTTAGAGGATGTGGGGTGAAAGATGCTTTAGTTGTGTGACATCTGGGCAGGTAGTCCTTGACTTACAAAAGTTCATTTAGTGATGGTTCAGAGTTATAACCTCACTGAAAAAAGGCCGTTTTTCACACTTATGACCCTCGCGGAATTCCCCCTGGTCACGTGATTTACATTCAGATGCTTGGCGACTGACTCACATTTATGATGGGTTGCAGTGTCCCTGGATTGCCTTTTGCAACCTTCTGACGAGCAAAGTCAATGGGGAAACGAGATTCACTTAACCATCGGGTGACTAATTTAATTAATTAATTTGATTAATTTAGCTGCAGTGATTCACTTAAAGAAATGTGGCAAAAAAGTCATAAAACAGGGGGGCAAAACTCACTTAAATTTCTCACTTAACAACATACATTTTGGGCTCCATTGTCGTCATACGTTGAGGACTACCTGTATTAGGTGGGGGTATTGATTTAGTCTTCAGATAGAAGATTTGTAGGTCAAGACTGAGCTGTGAGGGTCCTTGGTTCTGTCTGAGCTTGGTGGTTTCCTTGCAGACATTTAATTACCCAACTAGGGAATATCATCAGTGCTAGAAGGGAGTGGGATTTTCAGGGAGGAGGAGGAAGATGGGGGTGAGGAGGAGGAGGAGGAGGAGGAGGAGGAGGAGGAAGAAGAAGAAGAAGAAGAGGAGGAGGAGGAGGAGGAGGAGGAGGAGGAGGAGGAGGAGGAGGAGGAGGAGGAGGAGGGGAGGACTGTGGGGTCCTTGGTGCTCTCAGATCTTGGTTGTCTTCTTGCAGGGACGTTTCATGATCCAACTAGGTAACATCATCAGTGCAAGAAGGGAGTGGGATTTTCAGGGAGGAGGAGGAAGATGGTGTGGGGAGGAGGAGGAGGAAGAGGAGGGGGAGGAGGAGGGGAGGACTGTGGGGTCCTTGGTGCTCTCAGATCTTGATTGTCTTCTTGCAGGGATGTTTCATGATCCAACTAGGTAATATTCTCAGTGCTAGAAGGGAGTGGAATTTTCAGGGAGGAGGAGGAAGACGGTGGGGGAGAGGAGGAGGAGGAGAAAGAGGAGGAGGAAGAGGAGGGGGAGGAGGAGGGGAGGACTGTGAGGTCCTTGGTACTCTCAGATCTTGGTTGTCTTCTTGCAGGGACGTTTCATGATCCAACTAGGTAACATCCTCAGTGCAAGACGGGAGTGGGATTTGTTCTCTGTTTCTATACCAGTGGCTTGCCCCGTCAATATTGGCAAGAGCGTTCTTGGTGGTTCCTTGATTAAGGAAGTAGAGATTATCAGATAGGCAGAGATTAATACCCAAATTAATACTACACAAATAATCAGTAAGCAACAGCTTAATCAAGGAATCATCAAGAACAGCTCCACCAACACTGAGAGAGAAAATTACTTGTATATAAATGGGGATGAAACCCATTCCCTTCTACACTAGTGACGTTACCTAGTTGGGTCATGAAACGCCTGTAAGAAAACAACCAACGTCTGGGAGCACCAAGGACTTCACATCCTCCTCCTCGTCCTCCTCGTCCTCGTCCTCGTCCTCCTTGTCCTCGTCCTCTGAAAGCTCAGGCAGCCCAAGGAGCTGCTGATACAGTTCTTCAGAGGAATGATTGAGTCTGTCATTTCCACCTCCATAACTGTCTGGTTTGGCTCTGCACCCAAGAAGACAGACACGGACTTCAATGGATAGTTAAAACGGCAGAAAAAACACTGGCTACCAACCTGCCTTCCATTGAGGACCTGTATACTGCACGAGTCAAAATGAGGGCTGGGAAAATATTTACAGACCCCTCGCATCCTGGACATAAATTATTTCAACTTCTACCCGCAAAATGATGCTATAGAGCACTGCACACCAGAACAACTAGACACAAGGACAGTTTTTTCCCGAACGCCATCACTCTGCTAAACAAATAATTCCCTCAACACTGGATTCCATTCCATTCCAAATTTTCTATTCTATTCTATTCTATTCTATTCTATTCTATTCTATTCTATTCTATTCTATTCTATTCTATTCTATTCTAATTCTAATTCTAATTCTAATTCTAATTCTAATTCTATTCTATTTTTCATTCCATTATTCTGTTCCATTCCATTCCATTCCCTTCCCTTCCATTCCTATACGTTCTGTTCTGTTCTATTCTATTTTGGAGCAACTATATTTATGATGACTATGATCATGGTTTATCACTTATATATCTTTATGTACACTGAGAGCTTATGCACCAAGACAAATTCCTTGTGTGTCAAATCACACTTGACCAATAAAGAATTCTATTCTACTCTACTCTACTCTACTCTACTCTACTCTACTCTACTCTACTCTACTCTACCCTACCCTACCCTACCCTATCCTATCCGAAGAATAGAGTAGAGTAGAATAGAGTAGAATAGAATAGAATAGAATAGAATAGAATAGAATAGAATAGAATAGAATAGAATAGAATAGAATAGAATAGAATAGAATAGAATAGAATAGAATAGAATTCTTTATTGGCCAAGTGTGATTGGACACCCAATGAATTTGTCTTGGTGCATATGCTCTTGGAGTACATAAAAGAAAAAATACATTCATCAAGAATGATAAGGTACAACACTTAATGATAGTCATAGGGAAACAGTCAATATTCTATTCTATTCTATTCTATTCTATTCTATTCTATTCTATTCTATTCTATTCTATTCTATTCTATTCTATTCTATTCCTATTCCCTCCCCCTCCTCCTTCTTCCCCTCCTCCACTCCACAAACCGTCTCTAGCACTATGATGTTACCAAGTTAGAACATGAAACTTCTGCAAGAAAAAACCCAACCTCAGCGAGTACCCCATAGAGTTCAACCTGAGCTACAAAAGTTCTCCTTCTACTGTCTCCTTTCTTCCTTCTCCCTTCTTTCCTCCTCCTCCTCACCCTACATCCTGCAACCACTAATAATGTGACATAGTTGAATAATAAAACATCTGCAAGAATACATCCAAGCTCAGGCAATACCAGGGACCTCAAAGTCCTTAGACTGGGCTCCTTCAGGCATAATATCTAAATACACACACACACACACACACACACACACAAACACACACATGTGTGTGTTTCCTGCAGAGATGTGTCAGAAAGCGAGGCACAGCATGTTTACCGAATTTTTCGGAGTATAAGGCAACTTCCCCCCCTAAAAGAGGGTGAAAATTTGGGTGCATCTTATACACTGAATGTAGCCCCGCCCACCCTACGACCCCCACACTTTGGCCTCTGCCTCCCAGCAATTTGCCTCCTTGCAGCAAGCAGCAAACAGCCCATTTCAGCTTCAGCACAGCCTGATTAGCATAAACAGCTGATGGTCGGTTGGATCGGCCTCCCGACCATCAGCTGTTTCAGCCTGCAGGGATTGCCATTGCCTACTGCCCATTCTGATCTCCACTGCCCAAACTGGGTGCACGGAGGCTGAAAATGGGACGCGCAGAGGCGGCAATAGGCTATGGCAATCCCTGCAGCCTGAAACAGCTGATCATCAGGAGGCTGATCCAACCGACAATCAGCTGCTTGTGCTAATCAGGCTGTGCTGAAGCTGAAACAGGCTGTCTGCTGCAAGGAGGCAAATTGTTGGGAGGCAGAGGCAGATTTTTTTTTCTTGTGCTAATCGGGCTGTGCTGAAAATGAAACAAACTGAAACAGGCTGTTTGCTGTTTGCTGCAAGGAGGCAAATTGCCGGGAGGCAGAGGCAGATTTTTTTCCCTTGTTTTCCTTCCCAAAAAAGTTAGGTGCGTTTTATAGTCCGGAGAGTCTTATACTCCAAAAAATATGGTATTTATTTATTTCTTGGGGTGTATGTGTTTGAGGACCTCAAGTCACTTTATTATATGCAGCTTTTTAAAATTGGTTTTATCGACATTTTAAAGGTTGGGCTTAATACGTGAGCTTGAATTGTTAAGACTCATCATGAAACAGCTGGGGTGTGATAAGTAAACAGTGTAGAGTTGTCGGGAATATCCACTTAACAGCTGCGTCAAGAAAAGTCATAAAATGAGAGTCACTTAACCCCTGTCTGAGTTAACCACAGGAACGTGGGGCACAATTGTGATCATAAGTCAAGGACTACCTGAACCAAGTTGATGAATGACTTTTAAAACGTTGGATGAGCGAAAAAAAACCTGTAAGGAAATGCACTCTACAGCTCAATTAAACTGTGTTGTGGTTAAAAGTGTATTTGGTCAACTGAGAGCCTTGGTAGTACAGTGGTCTAAAGCACCCTGTTATTAAGACCAGCTGCCTGCAATTACTGCAGGTTCGAATCTCGCCAGGCTCAAGGTTGACTCAGCCTTCCATCCTTTCTAAGGTAGGTAAATTGAGGACCCAGTTTGTGGGGGCAATAAGCTGACTTTGTATAAATATACAAAAGGATGAAGGCTATTGCTTAGCGCATTGTAAGCCGCCCTGAGTCTCCGGAGAAGGGCGGCATATAAATCAAATTAAAAAAAAAAAACTGGTACGCCTACCCTAATATCCAATTTCTCCGCTGCAAATTTCAATTGAATTAGGCAGCTGTTTCCATAGTAGTCCAAAAACCCACAAGTATTCTAGAGCAACTTCTTCACCCTTTGGACGTACATCATTGGCCTCACGTCATTTGACAATTCAAGACTTAATGGCTCCCAGGAGGCTGTATATATCATCTTCTTTTAACAACCCCCATAATCCCTTGCGGGGTGGAGTCTGGGCAACTGAATGGAGCTAGCAGAGTTTCATGGCCGGATGCCCTTCCTTGTCGCCAATGCGGAGTTTTCTTCAGCAGGTTATATTCTCATTGTGCCGAGAGAGAGAGAGAGAAATACCTGCCGCTACCTAGGATTGAACTCACAGCCTCCTGACTCTGAGGCAAGAGCTCTAACTCTAGGCCACCGCACCTCTCTCCCAGGAGGCTGTATATAAAATGTTGATTTCAAAAAGGAAATTGACCCCCCCCCCCGAAAAATCATGTGCAAATTCCCTCTGTGAGTAAGTGTAAACTCACCCCCTGTGCAAATCAGCTTGGAGGGCTTCTGCTTCAGGGAATTTTACAAATAGGATACTTGGAGTCCTCAAATATTGGCTGACAAAACTGGAACAGGCACGTGTTTTACCTATTTCTGTTATAAAATGCACACGAGCTGGGATGGGACACTGGTGGCCTTTATATTAAAAAGGAAGACCGGCCTACACATATAAGCTGTTCACACTCGGGAGACTTTTAGAAACATTTTATACTTTCTGTAATTAACGGGAGAGTTCCTCCATCTGAAACTCATGTACTCTATATCTTAATTGAGCTGTACCAGAGGTGGGTTTCAGCAGGTTCTGACCAGTTCTGGAGAACCAGTAGTGGAAATTTTGAGGAGTTCGGAGAACCGGTAGTAAAAATTCTGACTGGCCCCGCCCCCATCTATTCTCTGCCTCCCGAGTCCCAGCTGATCGGGAGGAAATGGGGATTTTGCAGTATCCTTCCCCTGGATTGGGGAAGGAATGGAGATTTTACAGTATCCTTCCCCTGCCACGCCCACCAAACCATGCCCACCAAGCCACGCCCACAGAACCGGTAGTAAAAAACTTTGAAACCCACCACTAAGCTGCACATGTCCACTTCATAGAGGGCTTTCTAGATATCTTTGGACTACAAATCCCATCGCCTCTAAGGGCTATCTGGAGAGAGCCCTAGGTTAGAAAAGGCGAAGGGTAGGAGAACAGGAGGAGACGAACTTTAAAAACAAAATATCAGAATTGCATCCCTATTTTTCATAAATGCCATAAAATCTTATAAAAGGCCAGCCCAAGGCAGGAAGTGAAGAGTAGGATATTGTACAGAGAAAGTAAGAAATTTATTACAAAGTGTAACAGTAAAGAACCCTTTAGGCAGCCAGATTTTTGTTGTTGTTGTTGCTGTTGTGGTTTGCGAGCATGTCACTGGAATCCCCGAGTAATTTGGTCATCGCGTCTGTGTTTCACGCAGGAAAGAACAGGAATGACAATAAGGCAGACACTAAATGCGTCGGGAAGGATGCGCGAACCCTTCCCAATTCTGATTCTTGCAAAGATTAGAATCAGCCGGAGTTTCTTAGAACGCACAATGGATCCTAAGAGTGGGGTTTTTTGGACGTAAAAAGAGAGAATGGAACAGGGTGGACGGTTCTTAATGCCCTTTCCAATGGAAAAATGTTATCTCTTAAGCCAGGGATGTCAAACTCGATTTCATTGAGGGCCGCATCATGTTTAAGGAGGAACACCGACTGAAGCAATTTTCAGGGAACAACTTCGTTCACATACTTTCTTGTCTTGTCTTGCTTATCTTATCAGCTTCCTGCAAATTGCTTCTGGGCATTCTGCCAACCACAGTAAGCTTTCAGTTATTATTCTTTGAATTCTTGGCGGCTGTTAATGCAGTTAATTAACAGCCGTTGTTGTAAAAGACTGATTTATTTAGTAAACCAAGGTTTGAACGGACTTTGTGTGTGCTGCATTCTTTGGGGTCTGTAGCTGGGGCAGGACACATCAGGGTTGTGTGTGACCTCGGGGGGCCAGGGTGAGCGTGGCCAGCTCGGCATCACTCATATTGGGGGCGCCTGTGGTGGCCTGTGAAAACAGGCTCCAGAGCTCCGCTTTCGTCTGCGACAACCTCCTGCATTCCTCTGTCAGTGAAAATGGAGCTTGGGAGTGCCACCCATGGCCCTCACAAGCTCAGTTTTCGGCTGAGATGGCCTCCTGCAACTCTCTTGGGAAGGATATAGAAAACAGCACAAAATCCCAACCAAACTGCTTTCTTTACCACGGGGTCCAACCTTGGCAACTTTAAGGCTTGTGGACTTCAACTCCCAGAATTCCCCCAGTCAGCCACGCTAGATCCCGTAACGCAGGAGTGTCCAATCTTGGCAACTTGTGGACTGCAATTCCTAGAATCCCCCAGTTCTTCTACACCCCTTGCTTTACAGGATCTAAATAAGCAATTGTATACAAATTTGTATTTTTGCAATAGAAAATTTTCGTCGACGTTTGAAACGCTTGCAATTTGGGGTATTTTTTTTCTAAATTCGAAGACAATGTCTTCGCTCTTTATGTGGTGACTTTTAGATTACTTCACCTGCTACTCTACCTGAACCAGGTAAGAGGAAAAACCAAGCAGAATGAAGCAGCGCTATAGATCGCTGAGTTTAGTGACAAAAGATTTACATGAAAGGATAGCCATGACTGAAAATCTGGGGGGAATTAGTGCTATTCACTGGCTGAAAAATCCCTTGGCTGTTTGTTTTTTTAAACAATTATTTTGTATGTGTTTGAGTGTGTGTGTGTGTGGAGGATTTCTAACAGCTGCTATTTCAAATGTTTATGGAATGCATCAAACTCTTTCAGGGTGATGTAACATCTGGTTGCACCATCAGAAAGAAAAAAAAACTTTTTTTTTTTTTTTGCAAGTGGTATCAATTCAAAATTGTTTCCGGTCAGCTGGATTTTTGTGTTTTTTGTTTTTTTTTAAAAAAAATGCTTGATCTGCCCCATTCCAATATGAAATATAGCGTCGTTGCTTATTGAAAAGCCTTCTTCCCTACCCCATTTTTTTTAAAAAACCCCTGGCAGAATACATCGGACGATATTGCTTGAAAGACTGTGGATCAAGCCTCGCCTTCCAATATTTTCTCTTTGCCTCGTGAATTGTGTTCATTTTTAAATCAGCTCTTTTAAAAGTGGGCTTGCGCCCCAATACGAATGCGATATCCACTGTGCGGAAAAGACAAGCAAAATTCCACCTTCGACAGTTAGTTGCCAGCGGTGAACACTCTGCAGTCTATGGCGGAACACACTTTGTCGTAGCAATAGTTGTGTTTTTTGGTGGGGGTGGCGTCGCTGGTCTCCGCATCCACCACCGTGATGGGACTGTCTCGCGCAAACACCTCCGTCGATTCTCTCCAGATGCAGTCCGCGGTTGCCTTGAAGCTGTAATGGTGACACTTGGGCTTCATCAACTGAGTGGCGTTGTTGAAAATCTGCCGGCTGTTGGACGTCGCGATTTTGATTTTCAGGGCGGCGTCCACACGATCCACCACGGTGTATGTGGCGATGCTTCCATCGTCGAAGCCCACAATGATGTTCAGGTGCCTCTGGGAAAGAGTTAGGAAAGTGGGGGTTTTGTACAGCGAGCAAGCCCCGATGTTTTTGCCATCCGCCAACCTCACGACAATTAAGGTAGAGATGGCGCTGTTATCATCATCGTCTTCCCCGCTGCGAAAACAAATGTACACCAGGTAGCGTCCGTCCTGAGACAGCTTCTGCCTCCAGATGATACCCGATGCCTGGACTACTCGAAGTTTGCCGCTGTGAAGATCCAGGATGTTGATGTTCTCATCCCCACGAGAAAGAATCCCGAGTTTCCCATTGGGCGATATTTCAAAATCCTCTAACGTTTTCAAGAAACCACTAGGCAGCTGTAAACGTCTAGAGATGACTTCCTCGGTAAGACTGTAGATGTTCACGGTTTCAGCAGATGTTATAAAGACCACGATATCCGGGCAGTCTGGAATGCTTTTGATATCCACAATGGCGATGCCATCATCACAAGAAAACTTCTTGGTTATGCTACCAGTCCACAGGCTGACCACTAAGACTTTGTTCTTGGTCATCCCAACCACAAAGGTGTTTGCAGTGGTGATAAACGCATTCTGCAAGGACACAAGAATGTTGCACACCCGGTGTCCGGTAGACAGCCTCCAAACCCTGGATGCGTTTTGCTCACAGAGGGAGACCACAAACTGGTCGTTATGGGTTATCAACAGCTGGCATATCTTTTGCCCATTAATGCGGAAGAGATTTTCTCCGGAACCCGTTTGCCACACATACTGGCTGCATTTGTCATCAGACGTAATCATCAATTTCCCGTTGGAAGTCAGGACACAGTTTTCAACCAGGCTTTCGTGCTTAAATATTGCTTCAATGAATCCCGTGCTGAAGTTCCATTTATGGATAGCTTCAGATCCATCCAGCGTGTAAATTGCTTCCCCCTTCGCGGGCAAAACCAGTCTTTGGATTGGCTTGCCTGTTTTGTCAATGTTGGACATTGCAGTGATAATATCAATGTCCCAGACCGAAAGGACCCCGCTGGTGGACAAGGAGAGCAACATGTTGTGATGGTTTGACTTCATCAACCGGACAATGTTTCCTGAGATTTCTTGTAAGGTCACCATGCACTGCCCGGTATCTCTTCTCCAAACGAAAATGGCAGAGGTATTTTCAATAGACGCAACGATACAATCTCCGTTCTTGGATAATGTGGCCGAGATGAAGCGCTCGTTCCTTTTCGCTCTAAACTTTTCCACGACTTTCCACATGCTCGTGTCCAGGAGGTCAATCCCAAGGGACTTGCAGATTAGAATGGTGCTTTGGTCTTCGGCAAGTTCAAGGCTGACAAATTCGCTATCCCCCCTCCTGCAATCGAAGTCGTCCATTAATTGAGGGTGGGCAATTTCCTCTGTGTTCCAAATAGAAAGGGCTCCTTCACTGTCCACCATGACCATCTCTTGAGCTGCATCTAAGACGAGAAGAAACTTGACAAACCCTCCTGAGAATTCAGAGGTCACAGTGGCCAGCTTGTCGCCGCTGCCCAAATGAAATATCGAAGCAGTGTTCAGATGTTGTCCACAGAAAGCGTACATCCCATCTCCTGAACACTGGACGCAAGTGACTTCATACCAACAGTGGAACTGATGAAGTGGCCATCCGTACAGTAAATCGATCACTGTGATGTCCTTACTAGCTTCCAACCATGACAGTACGTGGTTTACAGAGAGGGCAAATCCATTTATAAAACTTGAACTCACTCCAATTCCGCTATGCTTTGATCCTTTAATTTCCACCTCGGAGAGAAGACAAGAGTTTAGATTGTCATAAATCAAGAGTGTGTTCTTGGTGGTGGCCACCACAAGGTATTTTTCATCGCTCGTCAGTTTCATGCCCAAAATAACTGACTGAGCGGTTGTAATTTGCCTTAGGAGTTGGCGAGTCTCGATATCCCAGGTACTGATGGATCCATTTTCTAGAGCAACAATAACTATACTTGGATTGAAGGTAGGTAGGATTTCGGTCACTTGAGAGCAGCTGGAGGACAGAGGTAGCCTTTCAGGACTATAAGTGACATCCATGGAAGAATGAAGTGGAACAATAGAACAATACTTAGGGCCATCTTTGTCACACTCTAGAAGAAGCTGTCTCAGTTTGGGCAAGGAACTCATCACTGGGAGTAGCCTCTGTTGTAATTCAGCTGAGAGGGTCCCTGGATATTTTATCACTTTGTATTTGATGGCCCTCAGGGTAGTTGCTAGAAACTTCAGCTCTTTCTCCTGCGAGTAGTTGTAGGCCAACTCCACATCCGAAAGGGCTTTGTCAAACTGTCCAATTTTGATCATGGTGTAAAGCCAGCTGAAGTTCATGATGACGCCGTACAAAATGTCATCGGATTTCCCGCACTTAGTCAGGTGGTGCAAAAGCTCGGTCATTTTCCGGTGGTTAATGAAAAAAATGTCAGGCTCCAAAGGATTGCACTGGAAGACCCAAGGCTGATCGGGAGACTGCCTATCAAAATTCATGAGGTCCATCATGTGCCTCTCCTCATTGTTCATACTCCTGCAGTCACTGTCCAAGCAGCCATTCAGATATTGATCTTCGCCGTAAAGAGATTTCCTTCGGCCTCCGGACCAAACCCCTAAAAAATACTCTGCGATGATAGCATGCATTTCATGCACATCTTCTTCACTGTGAAGATAAATCTTTTGGGCAATCAGCTGTAGGTGCCGATTAGCCCAAACTAAAAGAGTTACATTTTTCACTTGTCTTTCTATCAGGTATCCCGTTAATCCTTCTTTTAGTTTGGCGATGTAGATGTAAGGTACTCTCAATGGATTGAGGTTTCTGATGCGTTGACTTAGTTCTAGCATGACAGTGTTATCGAGGGCTAAAACGTCTTCCAATTCCATTTCACTCAAGCCAGTTTTGGATATTGTGATATAGCCAAGAGCTCGGGATAAAAGTCTCGGTCCGCAGATGTTCTGCAGAGACCAGAACATCTGCTCTATGCCGTCATGAACAGTGATGCAGAGGGAAGACCCGTCAACATCCTTGTGAGATCTCCAACTTCGAACTTCTCGGAAGGTTAAGTTTACAAACATTGGCAGAGTGCATTTCGAGAAAGCTTCGTTGACGTAGATTTGCTGGCCCGACGTGACTTTTCTCTTCACTTGGAGCAACTGTTGCTTGAGGACTTGACTGCATGTCTTTCTGTCCCTCGCGGTCAACTCGATGTAGTTGTCTTCCTCGTGGATAAGGCTCTTCAGTTTTTGCAGGATGCCGTGTTTGTTCGGCAACGTGGACAAGATAATTCGCACCGAACGAGGCAGGTGAACAGGAAGCCACCATAATTTCCTGGCATCCTCGTGATCCGCCAGCTGTTCCAGAGCATCAAAGATTAAAACCAGGGGACGATGAAAGGAAGGCTCATTCAAAAGGTTAATGAGTAAGTCTCGGAGATCGTGGATCTTTTTTGGGTAGCTTTGCACGAGGCATCGATAGTTGACCGTTAACTGTTCACAAATACTTTGAAGCAGAGTTCTCAGGTCTGTGCTCATCTCTGTAGATCCTATAAATCTTATGATCACCACAGGATCCGATTCCGGTCCTATCTCTTCCTTCAGCCAAGCATAAGCCTGCAAACGTAGAAGTACAAATAGATTAATTGTTCAAATTAGTAGACTTCATCCAAACACACAAGCAAGAAACACCATGTTCTGACCCAACTCTCCAAACATGACAAACCCTCTGAAGTGAACTCAAAAGATTCCTTTATTAGGCGCGCTGGCAGCCCCGGTAAAAAGTTTCTCTCTCACTGCAGGTAACAAGTCCGTCCGGCAGGAAGATGGATAGTTCTCTGCTACATTTATTCATCTCCGCCCCCATCCCAAAAGCTAGGGTGGGGCTTCGCTAGCAGCAGTATCTCTTCTATCCCAAGGACCAGCCCATATATTTCCACTGCTCTCCTCTCCTCTGCCTTTTGTGCATCTGCATGTCAGGCACTGGACCCAGCTGTTCCTCCTCCTCCTCATCAGCCACCTCCAGATCTAGGGGCTATTGACTCTCCCTCTGAGGGCTGATGGATGGCCCAGGCTCCACCTATCCCTCTCTCTTTGCCAGCTCCATTACCTCTTCCCCCTCGGAGCTCTCAGGTTGCCTCGATCCTGACCCTGACTCCCACACCTCCTCCTCCTCTGATTTGGCTGCTGGAGGGGCTGGTGGTCGACAGGCCACAACACACGGTAAATACAGGTAGTCCTCGACTTACAATAGTTGGTTTAGTGACCGTTACAATGGCACCGAAAAAAGTGACCCATGACCATGTTTCACACTTACGACCTTTAAAGCATCCCCATGGTCATGCAATTTAAGTTTGGATGCTTGACAAACTGACTCACATTTATGACGGTCGCAGTGTCCCCAGGTCACGTGATCCCCTTTTGATCAGGTCATTGAGCCAGTGCTGTTTCTGTGGTCATGTGGCCAAATTAACCAAAATTTAGCCAAATACATAAAACAGCTATTTTTGTGGCCTGAAAATACCCACTTAGGATTACATCATTTTTATATCATATATTTCGTAATCATTTCAAAGGAAAACAAGTGCAAAACTAGCATTTTATACAAAATTACATATAGTCCTTGACGGTTCATTTAGTGACCATTCGAAGTTACAATGGCACCGAAAAAAGGGACTTATGAGCATTTTTCACACTTTTGACCGCTGCAGCCAGGGTCATGTGATTTGCATTCGGATGCTGGAGAAGATGTGGTGCCAGAGGCGGGGATTCAGCCAGGGCCTTCAGAACCTCCAGAAGCTCCTATAAGTGAAGAGGAAGAAGAGGAGGAGCCTCTTCTCGATGCACGGGCGCACAGAGCTGCCAAAAGGCAGGAGTAGCTCCTCAGGAGGAGATCTCCTCGAGAGTAAGGCTTGGGGCTAATTGGCCACTCCCTTAGCCTATTTAAGGAGGAACGCCAACTGAAGCAATTTGCAGGGAACAACTTCGTTCACATGCCTTCGTGTCTTGTCTTGCTTATCTTATCAGCTTCCTGCAAATTGCTTCTGGGCATTCTGCCAACCACAGTAAGCTTTCAGTTATTATTCTTTGAATTTTTGGCGGCTGTTAATGCAGTTAATTAACAGCCGTTGTCGTAAAAGACTGGTTTATTCAGTAAATTAAGGTTTAAATGGACTTTGTGTGTGCTGCGTTCTTTGGGGTCCGTAGCTAGGGCAGAACACAGGGTTATGCAATTTACATTCAGATGTTTGATGAGTGACTCACATTTATGACGGTCACAGTGTCCCGGGATTATGGAATCCCCTTTTGTGACCTTCTGACAAGCAAGGTCAATGGGGAAGTCAGATTCACTTCTTAACAATGGTGTGACTAACTTAACAACTGCAGTGCTAAACTTAACAACATGGCAAGGGAAGTTGTAAGATGGGGCAAACCTCAGTTAACGAATTTCTCACTTAACAACAGAAATTTTGAGCTCAATTTTGGCCATATGTTGAGGACTACCTGTACATTAAAAATGATTGTGGGAACTGGGTATGTCCAGCGTAATGAAGAGAAGGACTAGGAGTAATTTGATAGCAGTCTTCCAGTATTTGAGGGGCTGTCTGTTGTGGCCCACCAGCGGCCTGCGTGGATTGTGGCTGATCCCAACGACGAGGAGGCAGCCTGTGCAGCTGGCGCTCAAGTTGGACAGCGAGGAGGCTGAAGAAGATGTGATGCCAGAGGCAGAGATTCAGCCAGGGCCTTCAGAACCTCCAGAGGCTCCTTCAAGTGAAGAGAGTGAAGTGGAGGAGCCTCTTCTCAATGCACGGGCACGCAGAGCTGCCAAAAGGCAGGAGTGGTTACTCAGGAGGAGGTCTCCTCAAGTGTAAGGCTTGGGGCTAATTGGCCACTCCCTTAGCCTATTTAAGTTTGCACACAGCTGGCAAATGTTGCAGAAAACAACGTATGTTCGTCCGGTCGCTCGCTGAGCATTTGAGAGTGAAGTTTCCTTGCAAACCTGGTTTCTGGGCTTATTGCCAACTCTTGTAAGCCTTTATCTAATCTTTGGAATTCCTGGCAGGCTGTTAAGGACATTTTTAGTAATAGCCTGCGTTTGACAAAAAGACTGTTTGTAGTAAACGGAGTTGTTCGGAGTTTTGTGTGTGCTACATTTCTTGGGTTCCATAGCTGGGGCAGAACAGTGTCACAGAAAAGAAGGGGTGGTACCTGACATTAGGACAAGAAGTTAATGGATGGAGGCCTATCAAAGAGAGATCCCACCTAGAACAAGCAATAGCAATAGCACTTAGATTTATATACCACTTTACAGCCCTCTCTAAGCAGTTTACAAAGCCAGCATATTGCCCCCAACAATTTTGGGTCCTCATTTTACCCGCCTCGGAAGGATGGAAGGCTGAGTCAACCATGAGCCTGGTGAGATTCGAACCGCTAAATTGCAGGCAGCCGGCAGGCAGCAGAAGTAGCCTGCAGTACCGCACTCTAACCACTGCGTCACCGAGGCTCATAATAAGGAGAACTAAGGCGAAATTTACTCTTCATGAGAACGATTAAGCAGTGGAACCGCTTGCCTCCAGAAATCGTGGGTTCAACAAGCCATTTGCTCAGAATGTTATAGTTTCCTGCTTGAGCAGAGGGTCAGGCTAGAAGACCTCCAAGGTCCCTTCCGACTCTGTCATTCCAGTATTCTAAACTGTGTTACTTTGGGGCTCTTGATTAAAAATGTTATGGTGCTTATAGCATCTTTAACTGGGATACTTATCGGAATGTTTTGCATTATGAATTGAGATACTACGTTATAAAGACGTATTATAATGGGCAATTGAAAATTTTACCTGGTTTTTAACCTTATTGGAATACAATAGTATTCTTTTTAATTAACGCAATTATGTGTTGCCTATCTGTTTGGCAATAGAGGACTATTTAATTATCTCCATGACACCCAAAGCAATTTTGTGATCATTGCTTTAATAAAGCATAAAGCATATTCTAGCTTGTTATTTCACTGAAATATCATTCAGTCTACAATTATATTCTTTTTCATCTCTGTTTGCTGGTTGTCTTCACCAGGGGAAAGTCATAGAACAGTGATAACATGCTTGTCGGGGCCGTGCTCTGGAAAAGCCAAATTTCTGGATTCTAGCACGCATGCGTCCCTGACAATCAGCTGGCTGGCACGCATGCGCACACTAGTTTTCAGCACTGCTGTGCGTGCGAAGGGATCACACTCCGGAAAAGCCAAACTTCTGGGTTCTGGCATGCATGCGTCCCTGACAATCAGCTGGCTAGCGCACATGCACACACTGGTTTTCAGCACTGCCGCATGTGCAAAGGGATCGCACTCTGGAAAAGCTAAACTTCCGGATTCTGGCATCCATGCGTCCCTGACAATCAGCTGGCTGGCACGCATGTGCACACCGGTTTTCAGCACTGCTGCGCGTGCGAAGGGATCGCACTCTGGAAAAGCTAAACTTCCGGATTCTGGCATCCATGCATCCCTGACAATCAGCTGGCTAGCGCACATGCACACACTGGTTTTCAGCACTGCCACATGTGCAAAGGGATCGCACTCTGGAAAAGCTAAACTTCCGGATTCTGGCATCCATGCGTCCCTGACAATCAGCTGGCTGGCGCACATGCACACACTGGTTTTCAGCACTGCCGCATGTGCGAAGGGATCACACTCTGGAAAAGCTAAACTTCCGGATTCTGGCATCCATGCGTCCCTGACAATCAGCTGGCTGGCGCGCATGTGCACACCAGTTTTCAGCACTGCTGCACATGCGAAGGGAACACACTCTGGAAAAGCTAAACTTCTGGATTCTGGCATCCATGCGTCCCTGACAATCAGCTGGCTGGCACGCATGTGCACACCGGTTTTCAGCACTGCTGCGCGTGCGAAGGGATCGCACTCCGGAAAAGCCAAATTTCCAGGTTCTGGCATGCATGCATCCCTGACAATCAGCTGGCTGGCGCACATGTGCACAGTGGTTTTCAGCACTGCCACGCATGTGAAGGGATCGCACTCCTGAAAAGCCAAATTTCCGGATTCTGGCATGCATGCGTGCCTGACAATCAGTTGGCCGGCACACATGTGCACACCAGTTTTCAGCACTGCCGCACATATGAAAGGATCGCACTCCGGAAAAGCTAAACTTTGGGCATGCGTGCCATAGATTTGCCATCACGGTCCGAGATGGACAATTCTAGATACTATAAAAAGGAGTACATTTCATTAAACCATGCTTGCTTTACAAAATCATGGTTTAAATTCAAGTTTGACCAGTAGAAATAATGGTTAGGAATCATTCTAGAGGATCTTGGGCAGAAAATTGCTACGATGTTAAATTAGAGCCACTCAAGCCCGAAGAATACATGACCAAATGTCCTTGAGGAAACATTCAAATTTTAAAGCTAGAAGTCTGCACATCCGTGACTCTCTTAAGGTTGTTTTTAATTAGAAGGCTTTAATCACTGGAAGCTTTCAAGAAGAGACTGGGCTGCCATCTGTCAAAAATGGTGTAGGGTCTGTTTGGGCAGGCGGTTGGATTAGATGACACAAGCAGTGGTGGGATTCAGCCGGTTCGGGCCGGTTCAGGCTGGCCCCTCCCCTCCCCGCCCCTTCCAGGAGTCCCCGCGCGCCCCATTTTGCTCCCAGGTAAGTGCAGGGAGGCCTACTACACCCAAAATGGGGCATGGGTGGATGCGGTGCAGGGCCCCAATTGCACCGTTTTTGCTCCCAGGAGGCTGCAGAGAGGCCTACTAAGCCCAAAACAGGGTGCGGGGGTGTGTGCCGTGTGCCCCCCCTGCGCGGCCCATTTTTGCTCCCAGGGGGGTGCAAGAGGCCGAATGCTACCTGTGACACTCCATGGCCACGCCTACCATAGCCACGCCCACCCGGCCGGTCATTAGGCCAGAGAATCGGTTTTTAAATTATTTGAATCCCACCACTGCATACAAGGTCCCTTCCAACTCTGTTAATCTGTAAATCTTGAAAATTCATGAATGTATAATACATCTATGACTTGTCCTCTAATTCTACATTTGCAGAACCATCTCCTTTAAGATCAGAAGCATGTTGCTCTCTAAATAGCACGAGTGGTACTTATTGATTAGTAAGTTGTGCTAAAATAGAGTTCTCAACAGTGGTGAAATCCAATTTTTTTTACTACCGGTTCTGTGGGCGTGGCTTAGTGGGCATAGTGTGGCTTGGTGGGCATGGTGGGTGTGGCTTGGTGGGCATGGCCACTCTCTGTCTCTGTCTCTCTCTGTCTCTGTCTGTCTGTCTGTCTCTTTCTCTTTGTCTCTCTTTCTCTGTCTGTCTGTCTCTGTCTCTCTGTCTCTCTTTGTCTCTATCTATCTGTCTGTCTGTCTCTTTCTCTTTATCTCTTTCTCTGTCTCTCTGTCTCTGTCTCTTTGTCTTTCTCTCTTTCTTTCTCTCTTTCTCTGTCTCTGTCTGTCTGTCTCTCTATCTCTCTTTATCTCTCTTTGTCTCTGTCTGTCTGTCTGTCTCTGTCTCTCTGTCTCTGTCTCTCTTTCTCTTTGTCTCTCTTTATCGCTCTTTATCTCTCTTTCTCTGTCTCTGCTTCAAAACTGATTCAAAAGATAGGCAAAAGTGCCTCTTTCAGCCTCTTTGCGTGTGCCTGCTTTAAGACTCTCATCAACTTCAATGAGTCAAATGCTTTCTCCTTTCTATATGCGGCTTCAAGAATAGGACAGCCAAGAGGGGAAGCAATCTAGAGAAAGCTCTAATTACAGCTTGCCACGAATAGACTTAAAATAAAACGGAGAAGCAGTCTTCAATTATCTCAAAGGGGCTTTTTTTCAGGAGGCAATTGGACTTTCTTGGTTTTTTTTTTCTTTTGAAGACGTTTCGCTTCTTGTCCAAGAAGCTTCTTCAGCTCTGACAGGATAGTGGGGAACGGAATCCTGTCAGAGTTGAAGAAGCTTCTTGGATGAGAAGTGAAACCTCTTCAAAAGTAAAAAAAGAAAAGAAAGTCCAGTTGTCTCCTGAAAAAAGCACCGTTGGGACAACCATGACCTGGATGTCTGAATATCTCTACAGACATTTAATCTTCAATTACGTTTAAAACGGGGGGGGGGGAATCACAGGAGGGCTATTGGCTTTTACCTTCTTTGCCACCTCTGCTAATAAAAACGTTTTTCCGGTGCATGGCCCTCCATAGACGATCAGAGGATTAACGTGGCCCATTTTCTTCGGCAGGAGGTATTTACGCATGATAGTTCTGGCCTCACATCTATATTCATAGAAGGAAGAGTAAGTTCTAGCCAGAGAGGTGTGTTGCAGGACCTCATCAAAAATCCAGTCCGTCTCTATGTCGAAATTCTGTTGGACTGTTGCTTGGATGATGTCGATCATGTCTTCGTAGAACTGTTTGCCGAGGCCTTCGATGTAGTGGCTCTCCACCTCTTGGGTGTAACCGTACTTGATGTCACAATGGGTAACGGAAGTGTAGACTCTCAAGTTGGACGAAGCCACAATGGTGGGTACAAATTCGTCCCTCAGTCGGATGAGTTTCTCAAGCGCTTCTGGATCCCTCAGAAACTTCCCGCCTCCGTGGAGCACATCTATGTATTTCTCCATCTCGGGAGCCTTCACAAAACGGTCGATGTTGGCAATCTTCCGGATATAGCAAACACACTTCTTTAAAAAAGCCGGGGTTTGTTTTCCTAAGGCAAAATCGAATTCGTCTTCGATAGCTGTGAGGAAGAGAGAGAAAAAAAATAAGAGAACATCAAGATTGCGGAGAATAAAGTGGAATCTGCTGCGCGGAATCCAAATTTACTAGACCGTATCAAAGGTGCTTTTTTTCCCCAAAAGGCGACTGGACTTTCCGGTTTTTCCTTGAAGACGTTTCGCTTCTCATCCAAGAAGCTTCTTCAGCTCTGACCAGATGGTGGGGAAGTTCCTAAGGTTGGCTGGGGGAATTCTGGGAGTTGAAGTCCACCCATCTTAAAGTTCCTGAGATTGGTTGGGAATATTCTGGGAATTGAAGTCCACCCATCTTAAAGTTCTTGAGGTTAATTGGTTGGCGGGGGGGGGATTCTGGGAGCTGCTGTCCGCCCATCTTAAATGTCTATGGAGATTCTCAGTCATCCAGGTCATGGTTATCCCAAAGGTATTTTTTCAAGAGGCAACTGGACTTCCTTGTTTTTCATTGAAGAAGCTTCTCTTCAAATCCAAGAAGCTTCTTCAGCTCTGACTGGATGGTGGAGAATGGAAGGATTTATATTCCTTGCAGACAACTGGTCATTTGCATTCTTTTTAGCAAGTCATTGAGGCCATCTGGAGGTCTATCTGTGTCTGTTGTGACTCCGACCCCCGAGCCCGTCTTATCGGAGGGAGAAGGCTCCGAAAGTGAAGGAGAGGAGTTGGACAGGCCTCCCTCTCCAGGACCCTCCTCTCTGGCAATGCCTCAGGTGTCTCCCGAAGGAGAAGAGATTGGCCAGGAGCCAGGTATCGCCGAGCAGTTGCAGTCGGACAGTGACGAAGATAAGTCTTGGCTGGATCCACGCCAGCGTCGGAGAGACAAGCGCACACAGCAGAAAAGGAGGCATGCCAGAGATTAAGCTGAATCACTGGACCACACCCCACAGGGGATAAAAGGGGGTGTGGTGGCCATTTAGGCTCTGTGACGGACAAAACTAAACAACTAGCGAGTCGCATTGTATCTCTGAAACTACGTTATCTGCCTGCCTTGGATTTAATACGGACTGGACTTGACAATTCTGTGGCTTTGTGTATTTGTTTTGATTCTCTGTGAGTAAAGTTCTTGGCAAGCAGCTACTGGGTTGCTGCCAATCCTGTTATCGAAGGAATTTATTGTCTGCAAGTTTTATTTAACTCCTGGCTGACTGTTTGTGTGCGTGTGTGAGACAGGGACAGAACAGTGTCCTCAGGGTCACCTGAGTAGTGCAAATGAGTGTGGAGCCTTCTTGGAACTGCTGAAAGGACTGTAGGTTGGAGATAGATGACAGCTGAAGAAGCTTCTTGGATGAGAAGTCTTCAAAGAAAAACCAGAAAGTCCAGGTGCCTCTTGAAAAAGCACCTTTGGGACAACCATGACCTGGATGACTGAGAATCTCCATAGGTATTTAGCTATACAGTACAGAGCTGAAGAAGTTTCTTGGATGGGAAGCAAAACATCTTCAAAGAATAGCAAGAAGGTCCAGTTGCCTCTAGAAAAAGCATCTTTGGGAAAAACATGACCTGGATGACTGAGAATCTCCATAGACATTTAGGCCGTATCAAGCTCTATCAAGCTTCTCTAATTGTTTCCCCATATTCTATTCTTGGGACTAGGAAGACAAAGCCAGTTATGCTCTGTTAAGGTTATACAGATAGTCCTCGACTTACAACCGTTCATTTAGCGACCGTTCGAACTGACAACAGCACTGGAGAAAGTGACTTATGACCAGTGGTGGGATTCAAGTAATTTAACAACCGGTTCTCTGCCCTAATGATTTCTTCCAACAACCAGTTTGCCAAATTGCTCAGAAAGTTAACAACCGGTTCTCCCGAACTGGCTGAATCCCACCATTGCTTATGACCATTTTTCACACTTTGCCGTTTCGGCGAACCAGAGAAAATTTCTGCTACCAGTTCACTTGAACTGGTTAAAACTGGCCTCTGCTTACTACCATTGTAGCATTATCATCTGTCACATGATCAAAACTCAGATGCTTGGCGACAGATTCGTATTTATGTCCTGGGCTGTGTATGTGTGTCACGTGATTGACCTTCCGATGACCTTCTGATGATTGAAATCAGATGGGGAAGCCTGATTCGCTCAGCCACCATGTCAGCAGCTTAACAACTGCAGTGGTCCGCTTAGCAGCGGTGGCAAGGAAGGTCGCACAACGGGAGCAAAACTCACTTGAACAAACGCCCGACTCAGCCACAGCAACGCAAGGCTCTCATCAGAATGGAGGAAGCTCCTTGGGATGAGAAGCGAAACCTCTTCAAAGAAAAACCAGAAAGTCCGGTGGCCTCTTGTAAAAAAAAAACCTAAAAAAGAAAGCACCTTGGGGGATGGCTTCTATTGTGGTCGTAAGTCGAGGACAACCTCTACAGTGTCTTTTCTATCTCTTCATCGTTTCAGGAGTGGGGCTGAAGAGACATAATTTAGGAACAATAATCCCTGCGATGGAGAATTGCATACCATTATTTAGTGGCTACGATTCAGATCCAAGGAGCTTTTTTTGGGGGGTGGGGTGGGGGGGACATACTTCCCTGATCGGGTGCAATCCTATCTCAGCTAAATATCTGTCTACGCACTGTGCACCTGGATTTTATGTTTACCAGAGGAAAGATAGCGCTTTGCTTGACTGTGTTTCATTTTCCCCTTTTCATACAGTATCTTCACGGCTGTCTTAAACATCACCTTAATTTCTTCTGATATCTCCTGCCATTTGCTCTCACTGACAGGGTTGCAAGAGGCTTCCATCTTTAAAGCAACAAAAAGACAAAAAGAAAGGAGAAACAAAAAAAAGAGAGAGGGAAGATCAGTGCCAGGGTTTAGACAATTGCATAAAACAGTCTCGATAAAATTAACTTGGCAGGTTTTATGTTTTTTAATACAGGGATGTCCAACTCAAGGCCTGTGGGCCGGATCCAGCCTGCGGGGTGCTTAAATCTGGCCCGTAGGGCCTGGCTGAAGATATCAAAGGACTGGTCCGCTGTGCTTCTGCTGGCCAAAATAGGCCACAGGGGAGCTGTGTGTGCCCCCCCACCAAGGCCCGTTTTCGGCCTCCCTGGCCTCCAGCAGCACTCTGCCCACCATGGCCCCACCTACCCCAGCCATATAGTTGTGTTAAAATGAAACTAACCTTTAGATCAGTGGTGAAATCCAATTTTTTTTAACTACCGGTTCTGTGGGTGTGGCTTAGTGGGCGTGGCAGGGGAAGAATACTGCAAAATCCCCATTCCCTCCTGACTCCTGGGGAACGATATTGCAAAATCTCCATTCCCACCCACTCGGGACAGCCAGAGGTGGTATTTGCCAGTTCTCTGAACTGCTCAAAATTTCCGCTACCGGTTCTCCGAACTGCTCAAAATTTCCGCTACCGGTTCTCTGAACTGCTCAAAATTTCCGCTACCGGTTCCCCGAACTGCTCAAAATTTCCGCTACCGGCTCTCCGAACTGCTCAAAATTTCCACTACCGGTTCTCCGAACTGCTCAAAATTTCCACTACCGGTTCTCTCAACTGCTCAAAATTTCCGCTATCAGTTCTCCAGAACCTGTCAGAAGCTGTTGGATTTCACCCCTACTTTAGATGACGCAGACTGTTTTGGAGGGAAACTTAGCATATTGATATTTGGGCGGGCTTTTTCTAGTTTTATGATTGGTTAAGGCCCTGTGAGCCTAGAGTATAAATAACAGGCATTTTCCTGCAGTTCCTCGGTTCCATTTTTTTTTATTTGATTTATATGCCGCCCTTCTCCGGAGACTCAGGGCGGCTTACAATGCGTTAAGCATTTTTGAGTCAATAAATGCTGTGGAAGCTATGTTGGACTGGTTCTTGCCTATTGAAGCCCACTACACAACACGCCCCCACTCCCAGCCCTCTGAGGTCAAACTCAACCTTGATGCGGCCCTCAAAAGAAATTGAATTTGACACCCCTGGTTTAATATTTCTATATATTAAATTTATTTGCCGCCCTTCTGCTTTCAGAAAAAAAACCATCAAATACTTCAGAAACGATATGCACAACTCTGAAGGAAGGAATATTCATTTTAAATGAATATTTAAATGGTGCGTATAATTCAAGATAAACGAGCTGTATTAAGATAACTGCTCTCAAGAGTGATCAATCAGAACAGACCTGGAAGGGACCTTGGAGGTCTTCTAGTCCAACCCCCAGTTCAAGCAGGAGACCGTATACCATTTCAGACAAATGGCTGTCCAGTCCAGAGGGTCTGCAATCTTAAACACTCAAAGAGCCATTTGGACCCGTTTCCCACAGAAAAGAAAGCACCGGGAGCCACAAAACCCTTCCCGTGCCTGACTATTTCTTGAGCTAGCATATGTTGTTGAATTAAATGTTCTGTTTTCTTCTGAAACTTTTCTTTTCTTGGATTTATCCATGGTTGGCCTACCGGGGGTTGAAAAGCTCAATAAATTGTGTGCCAGTGGGTGTCGCACATTGGCGATTGTGACGCATATTTTCAGTGACAGGGAGCCGCAGAAGAGGGGTGAAAGAGCCACATGCGGCTCCAGAGCTGCAGGTTGCTGAGTCTCTTCTTAAAAAACCCCCAGGGATGAAGCACCCACAATTTCTGACGGCAAGACGATGTAAGTGATTAGTCCACGGTAAGATAAGTGAGCAAAATTAAGAGAAGTGCTTTCAATGCGGTCAAGATAAAAGTTTTGCCATTTTAATTGGGGAGCAACCAAAATAGACACACTTTTATCTTTGCTGCACTGTTAGCGGGAGCATAAAATTTTGATAACAGGTAAGAAACTCTACGGCACATATTCAGAATAAAGGGAAACTCGTAGAGGTGAGCACTGGAAACCCGAAGATCAGCTGGCGAGTGCGCGCGTGCCTGTTTTTCGGCCGTTTTTGGGCCATTTTCAGACCGTTTTTCGGTGCTCTGGCACCCGCAAACACCAGCTGGCTGTGTGGACCACAAACCAGAAGAGGAACTGGTGATGGCGTGTGTGCCCACAGAGAGGGCTCTGCGTGCTACCTCTGGCACACATGCCATAGGTTCACCATTACGGGTGTAGGGTCTCCTGCTTGGGCAGAGGGTTGGACTAGATGACCTTCAAGGTCCCTTCCAACTCTGTTAATATGTAATAAAAAAAGGCAGAATAGATAAGAGATCCTCTTTAGCTTCTGATGCATTGCTTTGTCAAGATTGTTTCTGAATGTCATCTGCAAAAAGACGATTAAACACAAATTATCTGCTGCTCCAGAAATAAATGCATCGGGCTCTAATTGCAGAAAAAATTAGGTGGGGTTGCAAAAATGACACTTTTAAAAAAAAAATTATTTACATTTACAGCGCGAGCCTTAAGGGAAAGCACTTGTAATATTTCAGCTTCAGAGACCAGGGTGTGACTGCAACGGATTCTTGTTTTGTTGGGGGAAAAAAATCCTTCAGGAATAGTAGGCACAAATCTGAAAGAAGGAATATTTTTTTTAAACGGTGTGCTGATTCAAAGTTGTTACCGTGGGATGAAAAATGGCGTTAAAAGGTAAAGGTGGGTTTCAGTAAAATATCCCACCAAGAATAACTGAAGATCATTACAAGTCACAGTGGTGCAGTGGCTTAGAGGTGGAGCTCTTGCCTCACAATCGGAAGGCTGTGAGTTCGATCCTAGGTAGCGGCAGATTGTTTCTCTCTCTGGGCACACTGAGAATATATCTGCTGAACAAAACTCCGCGTTGGTGACAGGAAAGGCATCCGGCCATTAAAACACTCTGCTAGCTCCATTCGGTTTCCCTGACTCCATCCTGCAAGGGATGATGGAGTCGTTAAATGACGATGACAATTACAAGTTACTACACTGAGATGTGGTAGCTTAGTTGTTTTCTATTAAATAAAAACAACACAATAAAAGTTATATATGTGTGTGTGTGTGTGTGTGTGTGTTTCTTTCTTTTTCGTAGGTTTTATGTGTATTTCTCTTTATTTTATTTTATTTATTTATTTGTTTAAATTTCTATACCGCCCTTCTCCAAAATAGGACTCAGGGCGGTGAACAGCCTAAGTAAAAAAAAAACAAAAAAAAAACAACCATACAAAATTTAAAAAACAGTATTAAAATAATTAAATATTTTGGCCGTAAATTAAAACAATCCAATTTAAAATCAATTTAAAATTAACTCAAGCCAGCCCAGCTAGTTGAAATAAATGGGTTTTCAGGGCCCGACGAAAAATCCGGAGGTCTGTTATTGTACGTATCTCTGGGGGGAGGTTGTTCCAGAGGGTGGGCGCCGCCACAGAGAAGGCTCTCCCCCTGGGGGTCGCCAGCCAACATTGTCTGGCGGACGGCACCCTGAGGAGGCCCACTCTGTGCGAGCGTACTGGCCGGTGGGAGGCTATTGGTGGCAGAAGGCGGTCTCATAAGTACCCCGGCCCTAAGCCATGGAGCGCTTTAAAGGTGGTCACCAACACCTTGAAGCGCACCCGGAAGACCACCGGGAGCCAGTGCAGCTCGCGCAGGAGAGGTGTTACATGGGAGCGCCTCGTCGCCCCCATAATCCCCCGCGCGGCCGCGTTCTGGACCAGCTGGAGCCTCCGGGTGCACCCCAGGGGGAGCCCCATGTAGAGAGCGTTGCAGTAGTCCAGGCGGGAAGTGACGAGTGCCTGAGTGACTGTGCGTAGGGAGTCCCGATCTAGAAAGGGGCGCAACTGGCGTATCAGGCGGACCTGATAAAAAGCCCCCCTGGCCACGGCCGTCAAATGATCTTCTAACGACAGCCGTGCGTCCAGGAGGACGCCCAAGTTACGAGCCCTCTCCGTGGGGGCGAGTGATTCGCCCCCAATAGCCAGGTTCTACCTACGTAAGCGAAGATATTATGCAGCCCTGTGATTTCACTGAACTAGGGCTGCATAATATCTTGGTTTACATAGGTAGAACCTGGCTAAAGAGAAATATATGTGTGTGTATACATATATATATATGTGTGTTTTTCTTCTAGCCAGGTTTTCCCTACGTAGCCAAGGAAGAAAAACACACATAAACCCTACGAAGAAGTAAGAAAATTTATATATATATATATGTATGTATGTATGTATGTATGTATGTATGTATGTATGTATGTATGTATGTATGTATATATTACTTTTGGAAGACTCTGAAACGATTTTGGGCAGTTTACACAGTTAAAAAATGGGAGAAGAAAGAACAAATACTTAGCAATTAGAGAAAAGGATATGTACAGTGATTATATGGGTAGTCTTTGCCTTACAACCACAGTTGAGCTCCAAATTTCCGTTGCTAAGTGAAACATTTGTTAAGTGAGTTTCCCCATTTTACGACCGTTTCTTGCCACAGCTGTTAAATGAATCACTGTACTTGTTCAATTGTTGTTAAGGGAATCTGGCTTCCCCCATTTGAGTCGGCTTGTCAGAAGGTCGCAAAACGAGATCACATAACCCCGGGACACTGCAACCGTCATAAATATGAGCCAATTGCCAGGCATCTCAATGATAATCACGTGACCCATGAGGATGCCACAACAGTCGTAAATGTGAAAACTAGTGATAAGTCACTTTTTTCAGTGCCGTTGTAACTTTGAACGGTCATTAAATGAACTGTTCTTAAGAGTGGTGTGGTGGCCTAGAGGTGAAGCTCTCGCCTCACAATCCGGAGGCTGTGAGTTCAATCCTAGGTAGCGGCAGATAGAAGACCTCCAAGCAGTGGTGAAATCCAATTTTTTTACTACCGGTTCTGTGGGCGTAGCTTGGTGGGCGTGGCTTGGTGGGCATGGCAAGGGAAGGATACTGCAAAATCTCCATTCCCACCCCACTCTGGGGCCAGCCAGAGGTGGTATTTGCCAGTTCTCTGAACTGCTCAAAATTTCCACTACCGGTTCGTCAGAACCTGTCAGAACCTGTTGGATTTCACCCTTGCCTCCAAGGTCCCTTCCAACTCTGTTATTCTCTTCTATTTTTCACACTTACGACCATCACATCACCCCATGGCCATATGATTTACATTCGGAGGCTTGACTGACCTGTATTTATGACGTTATCACTGTCCCGTGACCACTTTCCATGACTTTCTGACAAGCCAAGTCAACGGGAAAGCCAGATTCACTTAACAAACGTGTTCCTCATTTAACCACTGCAGCGCTTCACTTCTCA
Source organism: Pantherophis guttatus (assembly GCF_059756535.1). Lineage (NCBI taxonomy): Eukaryota > Metazoa > Chordata > Lepidosauria > Squamata > Colubridae > Pantherophis > Pantherophis guttatus. The sequence goes on along the minus strand of NC_142070.1, from coordinate 78,328,107 downwards.
AACGTGGCAAGAAAAGTCGGAAAACGGGGCAAAACTCACTGAACAAATTTCTCGCTTAGCAACATATATTCAGGGCTCCATGGTGGTCGTACGTTGAGGACTACCTGTGTTAGAATATGCGTGTGTTGTGGGCATGTACCATAGTTTATTGTACCTAAGAAGAAAAATGTACATTTCTAGTCACTTTCCCATAGAAAAATTTGATTCCGAATCTAGGGGGTGTAGAGTACCTTTCCTGCCCCATCTGTTTCCTTTCTGAAATATTGTCTCCATGGCAACCATCAGCAGGGAGGGACATGGTTCCTGCACAAACTCTTAATGATGGAAAGTATCCATGGCAACTCTCCCATGCTGTTATTTCCTCCTCATCTCCCATCCCTCCCCAGGTCTGATAACTTGAAGGACTTCTAAACATAAAACAAGAAACTTGGATGGGCAGGTGAAGGAATGAGTAGTTTCACTACGTCCAGTACATCCAGCCTGTTGAAAAGAAGGATTAGGGAGGACATGATGATGTTCTTCCAGTACTTGTGGGGCAGTTGACTTATTCTCCAAAGCACCAGAGGACAGGTCAAGAAGTAATGGGTGGACCCTTGTTAAGGAGAGAAGCAACCTAGAACTAAGGAGAAATTTCCTGGTGGTGAGAACAATTAATCAATGGAAGAGCTTCCTTCCTTGAGCTGTGGGTGCTTCATCACTGGAGGTTTTGAAAAACAGAACGGGACAAATCTCCACAGCCATCTCACCACAGTTAATTCACCACAGCCATTTCATCATGGCCAACCAACCTATGGTCCTCTTGTAGTGGCCAACTCACCATGAGGCAGCTTGCTGGGGCCATGGTGGGTGTGGCCAGGGGGTGTGACAGTCAGCACTTGGCTTCCTGCACCCCCTTGGGAGCAAAAATGGGCCGCGGGGGGTGGAGGGGACATGCCGCTCCCCCATGCCCCGTTTTGGGCCTAGTAGGCCTCCCTGCACTTACCTGGGAGCCAAAATAGGGTGCTTGAGGACTCCTGGAAGGGGCGGGGCGGGGCAGGGCCAGGCCAGCCAACAATTTAACTACCGGTTCACCTGAACCGGCCCCAATTGGCTGAATCCCACCACTGCATACATCTCCATGAATCAGTGAGGCTTTTGAACATTTTTATGTATTTTAGATACACCTGTAACATTGTACAAGAAAGAAGGGCAGAATCTGGGGGCGGAGAGAAAAGAGGAAGCAGCCTAGAATCCCTACATAGCCGCAAGTGAACTAAGTCCAATTCCTCTTGAATTCCCTTGACTCTTATCTAATTTATCTAACTCAAAGGTGCTCGCTTTTGAGAAGATTCCTGTTCATAGGAGGTGTAAATAGCAATAAATCAGCTTCATTGGAGCTTCGTGGTCTTTCATGCCTGACAAGCATTGTCTTGATTATTTAATAGAAAGAGAAGAGAGAGAAGGAGAGAAAAATAAATACGGGAAAGGCGTGTGAAAGTTAGGGTAGATTAGCCATGGAATCTATGCTTTGCATTTGAGCTACAAAAATGTAAGGCCTTGATTTCATGTAAACAACAAAATCTTGATTTCCTGAAGCATCTTCTGTTTATCGGGGTTCCTGCTTAGAGGAAGAACACATGTGCAGCTTTATGCATGAAGATGTTCACCCTGCAGATACTGTGGTCTCTAGAGGGGCTATATCGTTGGATCGACACTGACAGGGAGCGAAGCATAAAACGGAGTCCTCACACATTCAGCAATCTGGACAATGTAACTTGCAAATTAGGTTTATATTTACTGTAATGGATATCAGTTTCCCATGACTTCAACGAAGGTATCTTGGGAACTTTGCTGAGGACCGCTGAGATTTTGAGGTCAGATATTTTTTTTAGCTTTCTCAGAGAACTACAATTCTCAGAAGAAATGTCAGGTGCGAAAGTCCAGGTCCACAAGCGAAGATCCAATTAAGCTGGTTTATTGCTAAACAGCCTGTGATCTTCTCAAGTAACGGTGAGCAACCAGTTGGGAGTTAAGTAAGAATCAACAGAATTCAAGGGGATGTTGGATTTAGTCTGCTTGTGGCTACGTAGAGATTCTAAGATAATCCCTCTTTTGACTCTGCCCTCAGTCCCTTGCCCTGCAAAAAGAGACATGTCCTAAATCAGGGGTGTCAAATTCAAGGCTTGGGGGGGGCAGATGTGACCCGCGGGGTGCTTATATCTGGTCCACGGGGTTGCCTTGGAAACAGCGAAGGACCAGTCCGCGGTGCCTCTGCCAGCGAAAACGGAGCTCACGAGAGTCGTGCGCGGCTCTCCTGAGTGCCGTTTTCACTGGCAGAGGGTTGCAAGAGGCCGTCTCAGCCGAAAACGGAGCTCAGGAGCCCGTTTTTGCTGGCAGAGCGCTCGGGCCACCACAGGTGCCCCCCAACACAAGTGATGTCATGCTGTCCATGCCCATCCTCCCCCCTGAGGTCAAACACAACCCTGATGCGGCCCTCAATGAAATCGAGTTTGACACTCCTGTTCTAAATCAACAGCACATGAAGAAGATTTACCATATTGGGATTGCTCTTCATAATGTCCGGTTTCGGTTTGAGGTAATAAGTTGGGGGCACGGCGTTCTCATCCCGGCAGTAGCACTCTTCCAAAATCTTGGTTTCTAGCTTGGCCTCAATAGCGGCATCCAGGATCATTTCGAATTCTGAGGATTCCACTTCCCCCGGGATCCGGATACTTCCGTATTTTTCTCCCAAAAGACCCTGTTGTGGAGACAACACAGAACAACATTCAGGAACAATGCCGACGACATTGTCCATAAAAGCTTAGACAGCCATTTTCCTTGTTCCAAGAGGTTAATAAGCCCAATAACAAGAACAAATTGGAAATAGTACAAATTTCATTTTCCTAGTCTCAACAATGTAGAGAAAGGAAGACTACGCCCCATAAAACACAGCTATTGGGGAGAATGAGTGTGTAAGAGAGACAGGTAGACTTCAACTACTGTAATGCTCTTTACATGGGGCTCCCCTTGAAGAGCACTCGGAGGCTCCAACTGGTCCAGAATGCGGCCGCGCGGGTAGTTATAGGAGCGAGTCGTTGTGCCCATGTGACACCTCTCCTGCGCGAGCTGCACTGACTCCCAGTGGTCTTCCGGGTGCAATTCAAGGTGTTGGTCACCACCTTTAAAGTGCTCCATGGCTTAGGACCCGGGTACCTTCGAGACCGACTTCTGCCACCAGTAGCCTCCCACTGGCCAGTCTGCTCCCACAGAGAGGGTCTCCTCAGGGTGCCATTGTCCAAGGTATGTTGGCTGGTGACACCCAGGGGGAGGGCCTTCTCTGTGGGAGCTCCTGCCCTGTGGAATGAACTGCCCCCGGAATTGCGCAAGATCTCCGACCTCCGTGTATTTCGTTGTGCCCTCAAGACCCTGCTGTTCCGCCAGGCCGGGCTATCAATGTAAATGATTTTAAAATTTTTGGGTTTTAATTTGGGCTGAAATTATTTAATAATTTTAATTATTTTTTAATTGATGTCTGTATATTTTTGTGTTTTTAATAGGCTGTACACCGCCCTGAGTCCTTCGGGAGAAGGGCGGTATAGAAATAAAATTATAAATAAATAAAATAAATAAGACTTAACGACCGCAATTGAGCCCAACATTTCTGTCGTTAAGGGAGAGATTTATTAAGTGAGCTTGTAACCCATTTTACAACCTTCCTTGCCATACTTGTTAAGTGAATCACTGCAGTTAAGTTAGTAACAGGGTTGTTAAGTGAATCTGGCTTCCTCATTGATTTTGCTTGTCAGAAGGTCGCAAAATCAGGGGATCACCTGATCTGGGACACTGCAACCGTCATAAATATGGGTCAATTGCCAAGCGTCGGAATTTTGATCACACAACAGTTAAAGAGAATTAACTCTTGCTTTTCCAAGCTGCCAGTTGTAATGCAAGGGGAATCACAGAACCCAAAGTAGCATTTTTATTAATTCCTCCGTTGTTTGCAAAGAATCGTAATATTCCCACCTAACACATCCTAATTGAAAGCCATGTTAAAACATTAAACACTATGTACAAAAACATATTCCTGGGCCTGGAAAACTAGTTTTTGAGATTCAGCCAGCAGATGGCATTATTTCACCTAATAATTTGATTTTTTAAAAACGAAACGCTGTTATTTACAATAACAGAAAATTGGAATATATGATTATTTATACCAGCAGGTGTGAGACCTAACATGTTGAACAGCTGTTTGGACCAATAATTACATACACGTTCTTAATACATCACACCATCTGACTTATGGATGTGAAAAAATGATTTCTTTTTTTATAAGTTTGTGCCCTTGAAGCCCATTCAGAGGAAATTGCACCTAGGGCAAAAGGCAAAAACATTAACTTGTCCAGGACCTCATATTTGAGCAAGAATCTGAACCAGGGGTGAAATCCAGCAGGTTCTGACAGGTTCTGGAGAACCGGTAGAGGAAATTTTGAGCAGTTCAGAGAATTGGCAAATGCCATCTCTGGCTGGCCCAAGAGTGGGGTGGGAATGGAGATTTTGCAATATCCTTCCCCCAAGAGTGGGGTGGGAATGGGGAGTTTGCAGTATCCTTCCCCTGCCACGCCCACCAAGCCACACCATGCCCACCAAGCCAGGCCCTCAGAACTAGTAGTAAAAAAATTTGGATTTCACCACTGATCTGAACCCAAAATGGCTGTGAAAGTTGGACCATAAGGAAGGCTGAGAAGGCCAAAGAATGGAGGCCTTTGAACTCTGGTGCTGGAGAAGACTCCTGTGAGTCCCTTGGACTGCAAGGCCATCAAACCGGTCAGTCCTAGAGGAGATCAACCCTGACTGCTCTTTAGAAGGTCAGATCCTGAAGAGGAAACTCAAAATTCTTTGGCCACCTAATGAGAAGGAAGGACTCCCTGGAGAAGAGCTTAATGCTAGGAAAGATGGAGAGCAAAAGAAGAATGGGACGGCAGAGAACAAAGTGGTTGGATGGAGTCACTGAAGCAGTTGGTGTGAGCTTAAATGGACTCCAGAGGATGGTAGAGGACAGGAAGGCCTGGAGGAACTTTGTCCATGGGGTCGCGATGGATCGGACACGACTTCTCAACTAACAACAACAACTGAACCCAAATTCCAATGTATTACCTTTCGACGTATCTCTGAATTACAATCTCTCAAAATTACATTTAGCAATGACAAAGAACGGCGAACGATTCTATTCGTTTTTTTAAAATAATAAAAAAAACCTGTTTAACAACGTTCACTTTTGAAAATATATAAAATTCATTAGCCAAATGTGGCAAGTAATTAGAGTTTAGCTGTGAATAAATGGGATGATCTTGGACCCCCCTGGTCTTAATATTCAATCTACCTTTGGTGATTTATTTTATTCCCGAACATTTAAGCGGGATGAACATTTTATTATTTAGAACAATATCTAGTGTGACATTTAGCACTTTATAAATAGAGCGGAGTGTTTTACAGAAATCCAATTCTGCAGATTTCAGGTTTTGAAGATTTTTCTCTTTTTTTACTTTTGGACCTAAAAAAAACGGTTTAGTTATGTGTTGTTTCTTTGAAGCAGTGGTGAAATCCATTTTTTTTTTACTACCGGTTCTGTGGGCGTGGCTTGGTGGGCTTGGTGTGGCTTGGTGGGTATGGCAGAGAAGGATACTGCAAAATCCCCATTCCCTCCCCACTCCTGGGGGGGGGGGAAGGATACGGCAAAATCTCCATTCCCACCCCACTCTGGGGCCAGCCAGAGGTGGTATTTGCCAGTTCTCCAAACTACTCAAAATTTCCGCTACCGGTTCTCCGAACTGCTCAAAATTTCCGCTACCGGTTCGCCAGAACCTATCTGATCCTGCTGGATTTCACCCCTGCTTTGAAGTGGTGCGCATAGTTAAATTGTACAGTAATTGCATAGCTAAAGGTCTGTAGAGATTCTCAGTCACTCAGGTCATGATTGCCCCACAACACAATTCTTTCAGCAGTTCCAAGAAGGCTCCGCACCCATTTTGCACTACTCAGGTGATCCTGAGGACATAGATAAATCTCCAAGTGGCATCAATACCCCTCTAAAAGAATGCAAATGACCAGCTGTCTGCAAGGAATATCAATCCTTCTATTCCCCACCATCCAATCAGAGCTGAAGAAGCTTCTGGGTTGAGAAGCGAAACGTCTTCAAAGAAAAACAAGGAAGTCTAGTTGCCTCTTGAAATAAGCACCTTTAGGACTGATGGCCTCATGAGTATTCTTCACGGTAAGAGTGGTTCAATGGTCTTAACTGATTGCTAATTGCCTTGCGATTAAATCTAGTTTGCTCTCATGTGCCACTCACTTCAGCATGAGGACACATCGCAAACTGTGCTGAAGAGGCTGGTTGCCATAGTATCATCTTCATAATATCAGTTCAGTCAGAACTAAAGAAAAGTCTTGGATGAGAAGGGAAACATCTTCAAGCAAACACAAGAAAGCAGTGGGCGTGGCTTGGTGGGCATGGCAGGGGAATGATATTGTAAAATCTCCATTCCCTCCCCATTCCAGGGGAAGGTTACTGCAAAATCCCCATTTCCTCCCTATCAGCTGGGACTCAGGAGGCAGAGAATAGATGGGGGCGGGGCCAGTCAGAATTTTTACTACCGGTTCTCCGAACTACTCAAAATTTCCGCTACCAGTTCTCCAGAACTGGTCAGAACTTGCTGAAACCCACCTCTGCAAGAAAGTCCAGTTGCCTCTTGAAAAAGCACTTTTGGGACAACCTGGATGACTGAGAATCTCCATAGATCAAGGGTGTCAAACTCGATTTCATTGAGGGCCGCATCAACATTGTGTTTGACTTTGGGGAGGGGGGTTGGGTGTGGCCAGGGTGGGCGTGGTCAGCTCAACGTCACTCATGTCGTGGGTGCCTGTGGTGGCCCGAGCGCTCTGCTAGCAAAAATGGGCTTCCGAGTTCCGTTTTCGGCTGTGGCGGTCTCCTGCAAACATCTACCAGCAGAAATGGAGCTCGGGAGTGCTGTCCACAGCCCTCGCGAGCTCAGTTTTCAGTGGCAAACAGCCTCCTGCAACCCTCTGCGGCCCACCCGAGCTCTGTTTTCACTGGCAGAGGCGCCGTGGGCCAGTCCTTTGCTATTTCCAAGGTGGCCCTACAGGCCAGATCTAATAAACCCGCAGGCCGGATCCCGGGCCTTGAGTTTAACACCCCTGCCATTGACAGTTCATGTATATTGCCACTATCAGCGTCCCAGCACTGACATATAATAAAGAGAGGAGAAGCTTGAACTTTTGCCTACTAAATCCCTTTGAAGATTCTCTCTCCTCGGAGATGGGAGAGGGGGGAGACATTCCTGTGATCTGACGAAGAAGAGATCAGGAAAGTGACTTGGAAGATAGCCAATGAGAAGCAGAGAATTGGGGATCGGAAAGGGAGGGATTGGTGGGCAAATGTCAATACTGACCGCGAAAGACCCAGGATCAGATCACTGTGGTCGAATAAAGAGAAAATTTCCTTAAAGATCGGCAGTTTGGAAATTCATTTATTTTGAGATAGCATCGAAACCTGACAGCCACATGCTGGCTAGGGAATTCTGGAGGTTGAAATCCACATAACATAAAGTTATTAAAGTTCTCCTGCCCTCAGGTGTTATGGAGACTGAATCGATGCCCATTTCTCTGGGATAGCCCTTCAACTATTGGGAGTTGCCATCATGTCTGTCCTTTGTTACTCTAAACGTCCTATTTCCCTCAGCCATTCATTGTATGATGTGGTCTCCAGACCTTCTAACATCCACATTGTTCTTCTCTGCACTCTTTCTAGGGCCTCAGTATCTTTTTTTTAAAATTATTTTTTATTGTGGTAACCAAAATTGGAGACAATTTTCCAAATATTTATTTATTTATTTTATTTTATTTATTTTGTCGCCTTTCTCTGCCGCCCAACTCCCAAGGGACTCTGGGCGGCTTACAACAGAGAATAAAACAATGCAACAATATGACCTCACTAGCAGAGTGTACAGTGGTATTATCACTTCTCATAATCTTGATACAAGTTGGGCCTGGTGGCTCAGCAGACTGATAGCATTGTGATTAACACCAGCTGTCTGCAATTACTGTAAGTTCGAATCTCACCAGGCTCAAGGTTGACTCAGCCTTCCATCCTTTCTAAGGTAGGTAAAATGAGGACCCGGTTTGTGGGGGCAATAAGCTGACTTTGTATAAATATACAAAAAGGATGAAGGCTATTGCTTAACGCATTGTAAGCCGCCCTGAGTCTCCGGAGAAGGGCGGCATATAAATCAAATTAAAAAAAAAAAGTGAAGTACTAATACCACTCTATAAAGCTTTAGTAAGACCACACCTAAAATAATGCATCCAGTGTTGGTCACCACACTATAAAAAAGACGTTGAGACTCTAGAAAAAGTGCAGAGGAGAGCAACCAAGATGATGAAGGGACTGGAAGCTAAAACATACGATAAACAGTTGCAGGAACTGGGCATGGCTAGTCTAGTGAAGAGAAGGACCAGAGGAGACATGATAGCAGTCTTCCAGTATTTGAGGGGCTGCCACAGAGAGGAGGGGGCCAAGCTATTTTCCAAAGCACCTGAAGGCCAGGCAAGGAATAATGGATGGAAACTGAACAAGGAGAGATTCAGCCTAGAAATAAGGAGAAATTTTCCGACAGGGAGATCAATCAACTAGTGGAACAGAAGTTGCCTTCGGAAGTTGTGGGAGCTTCATCACTGGAGGCTTTTAAGAAGAGATTGGATTGCCATTTGTCAGAAATGGTGTAGGATCTCCTTCTTGGGTGGGAGGTTGGACTAGATGACCTGCAATGTCCCTTCCAACTCTGTTAATCTGTTAATCTGATGCAATTCTTCTGTTGATGCAGCCAAGAAACTGCATTGGCTCTTTTGACAGATGCAGTATACACTTAGGTTACTATTCACTCACAAGCAGTGGAAGTAATTTCCCCTTCAGAGGTTTATTTCATTTAGCCTCCAGTATTACTTTTCTAGTAGTATGCCCCTTCAGTAGTACGCTATGAATTTTAAATAAAACTTTTATTGTATTAAATTAACCCCTCCCGTATTATGGAACAGGATGCTTGGAGAAAGGAAATGTTTTATTAATTGTTCGTCAGTATTCTTGGACAATGGCAATAACTACAGTTCCCTTCCTAATCTTGTCTGGCTGCACACTTTTTCTTAAATAAAAGGAATCTGTTGCTTTTAACCTTATCCAAAATGTCACATCCAGCGAATAATCTAAAACACAAAAGAGGCAATTTTACACCCTATCAAAGAATGTGAATAGTTTTAAAAAACTATTCTCGGGGAATTCAGTCTGCATTATAAAACCGCAATGCTTTTAAAATCTAAAATGTGATTAGAAAATTGTTAGAAATGAGCTACGTTCAAATATGTTGGCAAAACCAGCAATTAGGAGCAAATGGAATGTCTGCATAAAAGAGAAACTGCCAACAGCAACAAAGATAATCACTTTCCTTCTATTAGGAGTAAAAGCATAGGGGACGTTTTACGGTTGGATATTTTTTAAAAAAATAGAGAGACATTTTCAGTGAATTGGCTGAGGAGCATATATTTTAATTGCCCCGGATGTGATTTTTTCTGCCGAAAGTTCAACGGACAAGATAAGATTTTTCAACTTTATAGAAAGAATTATTTCGTGGAACTGTCTGTCTGAAATATCTTGGAATAGAAGAGAATAATCGTAGCTCAGGGTTGAACTGTGGGGTCCTTGGTGCTCCCTGAGCTTGGTGCTTTTTTTGCGGGCGTTTCATTACCCAACTAGCTAACATCATCAGTACTCTGATGAGTGGGCCAGCATTGATTATGATATGCTTAATATAATATTTAATAATATAATATTTAATAATATAATAAGAATATAATATAATATAATGAAATAATATAATATAATGAAATAATATTTAATAATATTTAATAATATAATATAATAATATAATATAATATAATATAATTGTCAGGTTTCGATGTCATCTCAAATAAATTGCACTCCCAAACAATTAATCTTTGCTGAAATATTCCATTTATTGAGTACGACAGATCTGGCCCCGACTTCGTCGTAGCCGATACTAACCCTCTGACCCCCAAACCCTTCCCTTTCCGTTCCCCAATTCTCATCTTCTCATTGGCCATCTTCCAAGTCAGTCTCCCCAGCTTCTGACCTCATCCCACAGGAATGTTTCCCCCCTCCCATCCCATCTCCTAGGGGATATTATCTACAGAGAAAATAAGTAGGTGAAAAGTCAAGCCTCGTCTTTTTATGGCAGCATCAGAATGCTGACAATAATATAATATAATATAATATAATATAATATAATATAATATAATATAATATAATATAATATAATAAATAACATAACACCCCATCACATCACATCACATCACAATAATATGATACGGTATAATATAATAATAATAAAATGAAATAATATAATAATATGAGATAATAATAAAATAAAATAAAATAAAATAAATGAAGGGGAACAAACATATTAGACTAATATTATTTCTGAGATGTCATTCTAAACATGAACGTATCAGATGTGTTAGACAAATCAGTTCTTAACCCAATCTGCCCATCCTCTGTTCAGCAATGTAGAAATGATGATGATGATGAAATATTATATGAAATATTCAGAGGCATCTCTGGAATCTGCCCCACAACAACAACTAAATCTCTGAGGAGATCTTACGTTAAATATGCATCCTTAAGAAAAGGCCACCCCTCCATTAAAAAACAAAACAAAAACTAGATTAATTAAGTAAAACTTTATTTTATACCCACAACAAAACATGGACCTGCTGATGTTTTCAGGCAGTCTTCTAAGAGCCTCATACGTGTCTTTTGGAGATCTGGGCTGTCCCATTCTTCTGGTTCTACTCCCCAGTACAGATCAATGACCTAGAAAGCCAACAAATAATATTATCATAGATATATGTAGTATTAGTCATGAATAGTAAATCAGTCTGTGACTCAACATTTTGAAAAAACAACACACCAAAGGCAATAGTTTAAGGACCTGGGGTTTCACTTCATGTATTTATGACAGTAGAGAAGAATCAGTTTCGACAACACTTAGGGCCACACCCAGTGGTGAAATCCAAATTTTTTTACTACAGGTTCTGTGGGCATGGCTTGTTGGGCATGGTGTGGCTTGTTGGGCATGGCAGGGGAAGGATATTGCAAAATCTCCATTCCCACTCCACTCTGGGGCCAGCCAGAGGTGGTATTTGCCGGTTCTCTGAACTACTCAAAATTTCCGCTACCGGTTCTCCGAAATGCTCAAAATTTCCGCTACCGGTTCTCCAGAACCTGTCAGAACCTGCTGGATTTCACCTCTGCTCTACGGTGGGAAATTGGGAGTGGGGATTGACATTTGAGGAAGAACCGAGCATTTGGGAATCTGGCTGTGCCTGGCATCTTCAAGGCTGTTTAATCTGAGACTGGAATTTCCCCAGCCTAACACTCGCAGAGTTTCCCAAAACATCTTGGCGGTGCTGGATTGGCTACACATGGACGGACCATGGGAGGAAGGCTGGGGGAACCAAGGGGTTAGTTCTGTATTGATGCTCAGGTTCTGCCTGACTCTACTGCAATGAGCATCTCTTAGCAAAATACCTTTCGCTTCAACCAAATGGAGTCGAGAGTCTTTCTTCCCTAAGGGATCAGACTGGGGCAGGTCTGACAGTGACTCTGTACAGCCCCATTTTATTCTTTATTCTTGGGGTACCGTGGAGGACAGCAAGGACGTTGTGTATTGTGATAGGAAAAATGAACCCCTTTCCCTAATGATCTAGAGCAGGGGTGTCAATGGTGGCCTGTGGGATGGATGCATCACCAGCAGGCAACGCCCACCCCGGCTCCGTGAAGGGAAAAAACATCGCGATTCGTTACATGACAACAACGTGACACGGTGAGTTTTGACACCCATAATCTAGAGATTCTCTGTACACCGAGCCAATCGTCATAAGAATTATCTAACTTGGTCTTGTAACAGCGAGCGCTAGTCATGTATTCACAGTACTATTTTTAAAATATTTCATATTTTGTTGTTTGGGTTGCCATAATACTGAGCCTTTAAAATAGCAGATGTTTTAATTGTTCACATTTTCTTTTCTGCCTACAGAGCCAGTCTGAATAATCTTAGATGTAAGCCCTCACACGGAGGAGGGGAGAAAAACAGAAAAAAAGAAAAAGAAAACCCCGATATGTTTATTTAAAGAAATGAAGTAATACAGTGTGATTTCATTTTTACCTCACGTGGATAGAAGCATGTTACAGATAGTCCTTGATTTACGACCGTAACTGAGCCTGGAATTATGATCATTTATTTATTGATTTGGAAAATTTACATTATGGCAACTCAAGGCGGCTTAAAAGGTAAAGGTAAAGGTTCCCCTCACACATATGTGCTAGTCGTTCCTGACTCTAGAGGGCGGTGCTCATCTCCGTTTCAAAGCCGAAGAGCCAGCGCTGTCCGAAGACGTCTCCGTGGTCATGTGGCCGGCATGACTCAACGCCAAAGGCGCACGGAACGATATTACCTTCCCACCAAAGGCAGTCCCTATTTTTCTACTTGCTTTCGAACTGCTAGGTTGGCAGAAGCTGGGACAAGGAACGGGAGCTCACCCCGTTACGCGGCACTAGGGATTCGAACCGCCGAACTGCCGACCTTTCTGATCAGCTACTTTAGACATTTGGACGCAATGTGAGAGCAATCCAAAAGGTTTTTAGGGGATAGGAACTAGTGCTCCTTGAGCTACAAGTGGAAACATGACAAATATAGGCTATGAATGGAGAGCTTAACAGCATTAAAGTGCCTGCGTTGTGTTATCATTTGTTGGATGCTCACAATGTCCTAATAAATGAGTCACGAAAGGAAACATTTCACTTAGGAATAGATTTGAAACACGTACAGCGAGCCTTCTGTCACTTCTGTAATGTTTTAACAGTTTAATTCTATATATGTCCACTGAGAGGAAAAAAAAAAAAAGAGCTCTTACTGAATTGAATGGAACTTGCTCCAAGATGTAATAAACCAGTGTTGGCAAACCTTTTCGGCACCGTGTGCTGAAACGGGAGCGTGTGCGCGCCCCCTGAAAACCGCAAGAGTAGATGGTCTCCCTGTTTCTGGTGCAAAGACCAGCTGTCCGGGGCGCCGGCGCCTCACCTTTTCAAGGTGTCAAACCCGATTTCGTTGAAGGCTGCATCAGGGTTGTGTTTGACCTCAGGGGGTGGGCGTGGCCAGCTCAACATCACCCGTATCGGGAATACCTGTGGTGGCCAGGTGCTAAGGCAGCGCTTCCCTCAGACTCTCCCTCGCGCTCATTACCTCAGAGGGCTGGGGGCGTGGCCATGGTGGTCATAGTCATGGTGGGTGTGGCCAGTTCAATGTCACTCTTGTAGGGGGCACCTCAGGTGGCCAAGTGCTAAAGCAGGACTTCCCTGAGACTCTCCCTCACTCTCATTATAATTTATTTCCTTCCTTCCTTCCTTCCTTCCTTCCTTCCTTCCTTCCTTCCTTCCTTCCTTCCTTCCTTCCTTCCTTCCTTCCTTCCTTCCTTTTCCTTCCCTCTTCCTTCTCCTTCCTTCTTCCTTCTCCTCTTTCCTTATTTTTCCTTCCTTGCACTCCTCCCATCTTTCCTCCTTTTTCTTTTTCTTTCTTCTTTCCTGTCCCTTCTTGCATACTTAAATGCAAAAGGGGAAATGTTTCTCCTTTTGCTTTGTTTTTAGTTTCTTTTGCTACCCCTCTGCCAGCGAAAACGGAGTTTGGGGGGGGAGTACATGCATCCCCCCCCCGAGCTCCATTTTCACTGGCAGAGAGCTGCAGGATGTTGTTGCAGCTGAAAATAGGGCCTGGAAGGGCCTCAACCAAAAACGGGGCCAGTCCTTTGCTCTTTCCAGGGTGGCCCCGCAGGCCAGATCTAAGTACCCCGTGAGCCGGATCCGGCCCACGGCCTTGAGTTTGACACCCCTACTCTAATAAATCCTGGGAGTTATTTTTTTGGGGAAAAAGAAAAACGAGTAAAGACCTTCTTGCAAAAATGGTGGTTTTGAGAATTCCCCGAGGAAAAGGCTGTGATTTAATCCCGTTTGGCAGTAGCAACTAAAACCTTGTTAAGGTTTAGGGCAGGGGTCAGCAACCTTAAACCCTCAAAGAGCCACAAATGTCCTAACCGGACAATTCTGGAGCTGACCGGAAGTCCGGTTCCCCCACCATAGAGTCTCCTCCTAGCATTCCATGCCCCCCCGCAACTGGAAGCTCCTCTCAAAATTGTAGCGCCGACCTGCGACAGGGAGCTGCAGCAGAGGGATGAAAGAGCCACATGCGGCTCCAGAGCCACAGGTTGCTGACCCCTATTTTAGGGGGGGAAAAAATGTCAAGCCAAGATATGGAGTCAATTCTGAATTCAGAAAGGTCACACACTGGTTGGTACATAGAAATCCAATAAGGTTAATGGCAACCGTACCTCGAATGGCAGTTTTATCTTAGGTATCAATTTATCTTTAAACTGAGCTATTTCTTAAAAAAAACCCAAAAACATCAACAACTCTCAAGAGTCAGTATTTAACATAAGGCTTTTGTCAGGTTTCCAGTGATGAAACCCATCCAAATTTTTTTTTAAAAAAAGCCAAGTCCATCTTCCAAAACAAATTTTCTTCTATTTAAGTAAGAATCAAATTGGCAAAGTTGATTGTTGTAATTCTGGATGTGACACAAACCGGAATTACACCACATAATATTGCAAGTTAGAAACATCCCTCAAAAGTCACATTCTCCAATAAACACTCAATCCCCATTTCCCGATGTCGTCAAACTCCACCTTCGATTCTCACCAGGAGCAGCCTCCGTTCCCACGGGAAAGAAAGTCACCTAGCCAAAAAAATCCTCACTATCTGGTTTAGTTCTGCAACCCAACAAGACAGACACAAACTTCAGAGGATAATCAGAACTGCAGAAAAAACAATGGCTACCAACCTGCCTTCCATGGAGGACCTGTATACTGCACGAGTCAAAAAGAGGGCTGGGAAAGTATCTACAGACCCCTCACATCCTTGACATAAATTATTTCAACTTCTACCCTTAAAATGACGCTATAGAGCACTGCACACCAGAACAACTAGACACAAGGACAGTTTTTCCCCGAACGCCATCACTCTTCTAAACAAATATTTCCCTCAACACTGTCAAGCTATTCACTAAGTCTGCACTACTATTTCTCTTCTCATAGTTCCTATCACCCATCTTCTCCCACTTATGATTGTGTGACTGTAACCTTGTTGCTTGTATCCTTACGATTTATATTGATTGTTTCCTAATATGATTTGATTTCTTATTTGTTCCCTATGACTATCATTAAGTGTTGTACCTTATGATTCTTGATGAACGTATCTTTTATTTTAGGTACACTGAGAGCGTATGCACCAAAGACAAATTCCTTGTGTGTCCAATCACTCTTGGCCAATAAAGAATTCTATTCTATTCTATTCTATTCTATTCTATTCTATTCTATTCTATTCTATTCTATTCTATTCTATTCTATTCTATTCTAATTTTTTTTAAAAATTTTTTATTTGATTTATATGCCGCCCTTCTCCGGAGACTCAGGGCGGCTTACAATGCGCTAAGCAATAGCCTTCATCCTTTTGTATATTTATACAAAGTCAGCTTATTGCCCCCACAACTGGGTCCTCAATTTACCTACCTTAGAAAGGATGGAAGGCTTAGTCAACCTTGAGCCTGGCCAGATTCGAACCTGCAGTAATTGCAGGCAGCTGGTCTTAATAACAGGGTGCTTTAGACCACTGTACTACCAAGGCTCATTCTATTCTACTCTACTCTACTCTACTCTACTCTACTCTACTCTACTCTACTCTACTCTACTCTACTCTCTCCTTCCCCCCACCTTAAGAATGTGGCGAGCCCGAAAAACCCCCTTACATAGGAAAAAGAAAGAAAAGGAATAAATGAGTATGCGAAAGAGCTAAATAAAATGGCTACATGTATGTCAAATTCGGGCTCGGCAGCTTTGCTTTCTGAAACTCGAAAAACCAGTTGACCTTCAAAAAATAAATAAAAATAAAATAAATTACAAAAGAAAGACCTGCCTTTAGCATAAACTGGCATATTGCTGTCCTACTTCTGATTTTTCATGTGCCAGGCGTAATCACATCATGGCTCTCCAACATTTTTGACCACTGAACTGAAGTGATTTGATGCCTGATTGAGTGTGCGCACAAATTGCTGCATTAAAAAGAAAACATATCCCAATTACTCCTCTCATCCCTCTTCTTTTCCCCCTCACAGTTGTGTGTCAAATTATGCAAAAACGGCCTCTTTTGTACATAAGCTGTCAATATTGCTCCTCTTAGCCTTGGATGAGATTGGAATCAGGAGTCTCTGTTGCTAAAATTGTGATGATTTGATGCCGGCAGACAGATTGGCATGCATAACTGACCTGGGCTAAACCTGAAGCACAGTCCGGTGGAGGCCCCGGAGAAGGCCAGAGCCAGGGACTGGCGCGTCCCCTGACTTGAGGCAGAGGGTGAGTGGACGGCATGTGGGCAGAGGCCCTGGGGAAGGCCAGAGCCAGGGAATGGCACATTCCCTGGCCTGGCCAAGGCAAACAGCGAGCGGGCGAAGGCTCTGGGGAAAGGGCGGAGCCAAGGAATGGCTTGTTCCCCAACCCAGCTGAGGTGAGAGGGCAGAGGCTCTGGGGTCCTGGGGAATGGCATGTTCCTGGGCCCCCGACCCGAGGTGAACGGGCGAATGGGCAGCATGCTTACCTTTGGTGAGCAGAGCGGGCGAGGCGCGGAGGCGAGGCGAGGTGATTAGCTAGGCCGCGTGGCAAAGGCAACATATATAGGGCAGGGTGGGGCGAGCAGGAGGGTGGAGCAGGCAAGCAGCAACTGGGTAGGGGTGAGCGGCAACCGGGCGGGCGGGGGCAGGGATAGCCAGAGGTGGTATTTGTCAGTTCGGCGAACCAGTTAAAATTTCCGCTACCAGTTCACCTGAACCGATCCGAACCGGCTGAATACCACCTCTGCTGAGACATGGTGAATAATCATAATACTAGCAATTTCACAGCACACGCAACTCTACCAATGGGCATCACAAGAGCAACGAGACACCACTTCTTAAGTTAAAGGGCAATTCCGATTCGAAGGTGAGAATAAAACGGTGGAGTGAGCCAGACAAAAATGGATCAAACAATAATGGCACATGATTACCCTTGGCTGTGAAATCTGAAGGTGCCGCATGGCTGTTTTGTTTTGTGAGGCTACACAAATGTCCCCTAGACTTAATACCAGACAGTATCTTCTGGCTGTGACGGTGATTTTTAAGTTAGTGCCATGGAGACAACAGCCAAAACACAACACTCGTGCTCACATATTGATTAGGTGGGCGTGCATTTAGCATTGCAACCCACAAATGAATGTTGTCAGCATGCTATCCTTTGTCGCAGAAGAAAACCAACAGAAGGCAATTCTTGGGGAAGTCCGCAAATCCAATGGCCATTATTGTTCCATCATACCAGAGGTGCTATTCAGCTGGTTAGGATTGGTTTGGGCAAACCGGTAGGTCTGACAATCAGCTGGCCCCACCCACCCGCACCTGCCCAATCCTGTCCTTTATTTCCTTCTTTCTGGCTCAGCTGATTCGCACAGCACAGCTGATTTCCGTGCCTCCACTGTTCTTCTTACCAGGGCTGCCTTAGAAGGTAAGCAGCGGAGCTTCAAATTGTTGTATTTTGAATGCTGCGAGGAAGTGTGTTAGGCGCACGCCAGTGGTGAAATCCAAATTTTTTTACTACTGGTTCTGTGGGCGTGGCTTGGTGGGCATGGTGTGGCTTGGTGGGCATGCAGGGGAAGGATACTGCAAAATCTCCATTCCCACCCCACTCCAGGGGAAGGATACTGCAAAATCCCCATTCCCTCCCCACTCCTGGGGGAAGGATACTGCAAAATCCCCATTCCCTCCCCACTCCTGGGGGAAGGATATTTTTGCTCTCCCCACAGGCTCCAGAGGCTTTCTAAGTCCCACCGGAAGTCAGCAAAGGGACAGTTTCCAGCCTCCAGATGGCCTCTGGGGAGTGGGGAAGGCTGTTTTTGCCCTCCCCAGATTCCAAGAAAGCCTCTGGAGCCTGCGGAGGGTGAAAAACGGGCCTACCGGGCCCACCAGGACATCATGTGCCAAAAGTGGGGGGAGTGCGGGGGGGGGGTCACATGCGCATGCACCGGGGGGGGGGGAGAGGGGAGGCGAAAGGATAGCAAAAAGGATAGCCATCACTGCTCTATAGGGTTTCCTGCCTAAGCAGGGGGTTGGACTAGAAGACCTCCAAGGTCCCTTCCAACTCTGTTTATTCTATTCTATTCTATTCTGTTCTATTCTGTTCTGTTCTGTTCTGTTCTGTTCTGTTCTGTTCTGTTCTGTTCTGTTCTGTTCTGTTCTGTTCTGTTCTACTTTATTTCTATTTCTATTCTAATTTCCTGGGAGTTATTCTTTTGGGGAAAAAAAATGAGTAGAGATCTCTTCCAGTCTTGCAAAAATGGTAGTTTCAAGAATTCCCTGAGGAAAAGGCTATGATTTAATCCCATTTGGCAGTAGCCTTGTTAAGGTTTAGGGGCGAAAAAATTGTCAAGCAAAGATACAGAATCAATTCTGAATTAAGAAAGGCAAAATGGGTCACGCTGGTCGGTACATAGAAATCCAGTAAGGTTAATGGCAACCGTACCTCGAATCGCAGTTTTATCCCAGGTATCAATTTATCTTTAAACCGAGCTATTTCTTTTCTCTCTCTCTTTTTTTTTTTTTGGTTTAAAAAAATAACTCTCAAAAACCAATATTTAACACGAGGTTTTGCTTTCTGAAACTAATTAAATCAATCAATCAGCTGAGCTCCAGAGGAACCAACGGCTAACAGATTTCCATTTAGCAAGCATACGAACATCCCGGCTTAAAATTTCGACCCGTCGGAAACAGTACCTGAAATTCCATCCCATAGTTTTCCCTGCAGAATTCCCGCAGCTTGGGATAGATGTGTTCTCGTAAAGCGTTCCTTTCGGCAACCGTATCTGTAAGCGAGGAGGTAGAAAAGAACAACAACGCTTATTTTAAAAATTGTGAACACAAGCGTAAGGCACAAACCTTGATTCGGTGCTCTAGGGAATAGCTTGTTGAACAGAAAACACTTACTGTGACATTTACCCAAATGTAGTTGAACACTTATGGCAATAATTCAGCAGAATGTTTATACACGACACATATTTGGGATGCATATATATATATATATATATTCACTGCGACATTTAATATATATATATTTTGAACAGTCTACTTTTTTCATCCTCTCTCTCTTGGATATTCTGAGGTTGTTGTCTTTCGTAGGATGCCGTCTTACTCCACCAAATCAGGCTGTGAAAGCTGTAATGAGACAGAGCAGTCTCCACGTTGGAAATTAGAGCATTTCTGCAATAAACCGACATTGATTGAGGTGATGGAAAGCTTGAATTCATGGCATTTATTTTGGCACAGGAACAGTTGGGTGATTGGGAATGACTCGGGCGGTGGTGGGTTTCGAAATGTTTTACTACTGGTTCTGTGGGTGTGGCTTGGTGGGCGTGGCAGGGAAAGGATACTGTAAAATCTCCATTCCCACCCCACTCCAGGGGAAGGATACTGTAAAATCTCCATTCCCATCCCAATCCAGGGGAAGGTTACTGCAAAATCCCCATTTCCTCCCGATCAGCTGGGACTCAGGAGGCAGAAAATAGATGGGGGCGGGGCCAGTCAGAGGTGATATTTACCAGTTCTCTGAACTACTCAAAATTTCTGCTACCGGTTCTGCAGAACTGGTCAGAACCTGCTGAAACCCACCTCTGGACCCAGGGCACAGCACAGAGGAAACACAGAAAACTGGCAGTTCAAACCGTTCCTTTATTGCTCCAAATTTCCCCAAACACTTCCATGTTTTTGGCAAGTCCCAAAGCAAAATGATCACACACACACCCCCTCTAGTAGCCTCTGTGTCAGCGTTTCAACGCTGGCATAGAGAGCAGAGGAGAGCGAGAGATAAACTCTGAAACTTTTGCCTGCTAAATCCCTTTGAAGTCGGGTTGTCATGGAAATGAGGGAGGGGGCACATTCCTGGGAGATGATGAGAAAAAGAAGTCTGAAGAATGACTTGGAAGATAGCCAATGAGAAGCAGAGATTTGGGGATCGGAAAGGGAGGGATTGGGGGGCAAAAGGTCAGTCTGCGAGTAGTCCAGTCCAACACCGTGAGGAGTCCAGGAAGCCAAGGAGCAAGGCAATTAATCCAGGAAGTCAGGAAGAAAGCAGGAAATCCAGGAAACTTCAAATGTTGGCAACAACACTTCAACACTCCAGGAATTCAGTGTTTGTTCCCGATAAATCTCCCTCCCCACAATGTCTCCTTAAGTCTCAGTCCCCAGGTGTGCCCAGGACCCTTGCCTGCCCTCCTTTCCTCCCGCAGGTCCAGTTTACTCTTTCTAGGCGCCCGACAGTGAGACGCCGGGCAGCTGAGCAGAGGGCAGCCCCGACAGACACAGCTCAGCTGGTCCAGCCATGGCCTACACTCCTCACCCGCGGCTGAGCTTGGCCACAGGGGGCCTCCGGGCCTCCGCAGGTGGCGGCACTAGCAGCA
The DNA here is from genome assembly GCF_059756535.1 of Pantherophis guttatus. Taxonomy (NCBI): domain Eukaryota; kingdom Metazoa; phylum Chordata; class Lepidosauria; order Squamata; family Colubridae; genus Pantherophis; species Pantherophis guttatus. The sequence goes on along the minus strand of NC_142070.1, from coordinate 78,307,406 downwards.
GCAACACCTGCAGGTCCTCAGCCATCCCCGCCGAGACCTGCGCCCAGCTGCGGGATGCGTCAGGACTGCCGTTGTAGTCCTCCGTGACTGCCCGCTCTGCATGGAGGCCTCTCTACCGCCGGTGGCCGCCCTGCAAAGGAAGCCCCGGGGTGGTGATGCTTGCGCTGGGACTGCTGTGGTGGGCACTTGGTAGCGCGGGCTATGTGGACGCGGCACCTGGACATGGAGGCGAGAGCGGGCGGGCTGCCACCATGGTGCAGGAGCAGGCGTTCAAGGTCTATGGTCGGTGCCACGGGCGGTGAAAGGGGCGGGGGGCACAGGAGTTCACAGGGATGTGGCTGCCTTGGGAGGTTTGGGGGTGTGAGTGACCTCTGTGTGTGTGTGTGTGTGAGAGAGAGAGAGAGAGGGGGGGGAGCTTATTTTCAGGGGAGGGCGTATATTTAGGCCCTGATCTGTCCCCGTCCACACACACACACAAACACAGCCAGCTGAGGGTTAAGGAAGCACTTGGCACACACCCAGGTCTTTATCTCCAACTTGGCAGCGATATACACACTGTCTGCCAAGTGCTTTTATTTCCACAGAAACAGAAAGATAATATACTCAGCGTACAAGAGTCCAACAAAAATAAATATTCCTCTCAGCAGTTTTGGACGATGCTCTAGTGACTATCCAAGGTTTATTTTTGTTCGTCACAGGGATCACTGGCCACCACCCTCTATTATATAGTCTCTGGGGTGTGGTCCAGTGACTCAGTTCTAATCCCTAGCACGCCTCCTGAGCTGCTGCAATCGTTTATCACGCCTTCGGAGGCGTGCGTCCAGGAATGATGTCTCTCCTTCACTCTCATCCAAGACACCTGTCTCCCTGCTAATCTCCTCTCCCTCGGCCGGCACCTGAGACAGTGCCAGAGGGGAGGGGCCTGGAGAAGGAGGCCTGGCTGACTCCTCTTCCTCATGCTTGGAGCTTTCTTCCTCCGATGGGATAGGCTCAGAGGGCGGGGCCACAACAGGCCCACCCCAAAAATCAGGCTTGGCCTTATTTTCGGGACATGTCCTATTTTCGGGGAAACACGATAGTCGGAACGGAAGAAGCTTCTTGGATGAGAAGAGACCAAAGAAAAACCAGAAAGTCCAGTCCAGAAAAAAAGAACCTTTGGGACAACTATGACCTGGATGATGGAGTATCTCCACAGACACTTGGAAAACAAATATTCTGAAGCCTACATCAACAAAGATCAGAACTGTGCAGTAAAAGCACCATTAAATGACGACTGGTCCTACAAAGTGGCTGTTACTGTATTTTGCAGGTGACTCCTGTTTTTCTTTCTTTCTTTCTTTCTTTCTTTCTTTCTTTCTTTCTTTCTTTCTTTCTTTCTTTCTTTCTTTCTTTCTTTCTTTCTTTCTCTTTCCTTCCTTCCTTCCTTCCTTCCTTCCTTCCTTCCTTCCTTCCTTCCTTCCTTCCTTCCTTCCTTCCTTCCTTCCTGAGTTTTTAGAAAGGCGAAAGCAATCAAACTCAAGAGTGCACAGTTGAACCCTGAGCTATAAATATTCTCTTCTGCTGGATGAGTTTTTCTACAGAACTCAGGAACACCATTAAAACCCGACTTTCATTCAGAGAATTCGGAATGTAACTTTAAAGCCGAATCCATTAGCACCTGCAAATGTAGGTTGTTATTCAATAGCTAGTACACTCAGTCCTACAACAACATTATAATATTTTAATTTCATAAGGTCTCTAGCAGTGGTGGGCTGCAACCGGTTCGGACCGGATTGCCTGATCCGGTGGCAATGGCGGCGGGTGGTTCGGAGAACCGGTAGCAAAAATCCCTGCGCCCCCCCCCAAGCCCAGCTGAGCCGCACGATCATCAGAGGCTTTTTTTTTAAACTTTTAAAAGCATTTTTTCTACAACCTCTCTTCTGACGAAAAAATGCTTTTAAAAGTGAAAAAAAAAAGCCTCTGATGATCGCGCTGCTCAGCTGGGATGGTCAGAGGCTTTTCAAAGCATTTTTTTCTGCAACCTCTTGGCCGAAGAGGTGGTTAAAAAAAAATGCTTTGAAAAGTCTCTGACGATACCAGCTGAGTTGCCTGATTGGCAGAGAGGCTTTTCAAAGCATTTTTAAAAAGCCTCCCTGACGATCCCAGCTGAGTTGCCTGATCGGCAGAGGCTTTTCAAAGCATTAGAAAAAATGCTTTGAAAAGTTTTTTTTAAAAAGTTGGCCACGCCCACCCAGTCACATTACCCCCCCTCAAGCCACGCCCACAGAACCGGTAGTAACAAATTTTACATTTCAACCCTGGTCTCTAGCAGTGGTGGGCTGCAACCAGTTAAACAACCTGCTCTGTGAATGCACGCCTAAGGCACCTGCGCACGGCGTTCAAAACACAGCAATTTGAAGCTCAGCTGCTTACTTTCTAAGGCAGCCCCGGTAAATAGAACAGTGGAGGCATCGAAATCAGCTGTTCTGCGCCAATCAGCTGATCCAGAAAGAAGGAAATATAGGACAGAATAGGGTAGAGCCCAGTGGGTGGGGCCAGCTGATTGTTGGAACTACCAGTTCACCCGAACCGGCAGCAGCCCACCACTGGCCTCTAGTCTTTAAGCCCGTTTTCTATAGAGATAGTCCTTGACTTACAACACTTCATTTAGAGACCGTACAACGGCAGTCAAAAAAAGTGACTTACAGCCATTTTATACACTTATGACCCTTTGCAGCAACCCCATGCTCACGTGATCAAAACTGGGACGTTTGGCAACTGACTCATATTTATGACGATTGCAATGTTCAGGGGTCACGTCATCCCCTTTTGTGATCGTCTGACAAGCAAAGCCAATAGGGAGGGCAGATTCACTTAATAACCATGTTACTAACTTAACAACGGTTGTGATTTATTTAACAACTGTGGCAAGCAAGGTGGTGAAATGGGGCAAAACTCCCTTTAACAAATGTCTCACTTAGCAACATACATTTTGGGCTCAATTGTGGTCATATAAGTCGAGGACTACCTGTAGCGAGATGGAAAGAGACTTAAACCCTGGATTTTTAAATGATTTTAAAACTGGAAGAGAAATCAAATGCTTTGAGCGCCAAGCAAATTGCTTTAACCATAAATTAAGAGTTAAAACTTTTTTTTTTCCAATTTAACTGATGATGTCCTTTCTACTCCGATGTGTAAAACGGCACAGTTTACCCTCAAAGCAGCAACAAAGACCTGCGTTGAACTTTTTTCCTCCATGATTAAAGTTTGCGATATTTAAAGAAGGTAAGTCGGCCTTCTTTTACGTCGGTTCAGAGATCAGTCACTGGTTTAGCTATATCCTGTGGTTTCCGCTAAAAATAGTGTTTCCATGCTCAATTACTTCCAGTGTTTGAATGGGCTATTAAGTCAATTAACGGCAAAACTGAAGCAGCTTTCTTCGGAGCTCAAAAGCTCCGGATGATCAGAGGTCGTTTACCCATTGCAGTTAACAACAAACAGAAAACATAGAATAACGGAGATGGAAGGGATCTCGGAGGTCTTTCTGGTGCAAATTCTGCAGGTTCCTGCTATACCAGGGGTCAGCAAACTGCGGCTCTGGAGCCGCATGTGGCTCTTTGGGCCCGCTGCTGTGGCTCCCTATCAAGTGATCCCACCACTGGCTGGCCCCGCCCCTCGCCCTCCTCTCCCAGTCACTCCTCGCCTGGCCTGAGAAGGTAAGGGTGATGGCGGGGGATGGAGAAGCGGCCAGGGCAGAGACAGAGAGATACAGAGAGAGGGAGAGAGAGCGAGAGACATAGAGAGATACAGAGAGAGGGAGGGAGAGAGAGAGGGAGGGAGGGGAGAGAGAGAGATGTCAAAATGATTTTGTGGTTCCTGATGTTTTTTAACAACTGGTTCTCTGCCCTAATGACCAGCTGGGTAGGCGTGGCTAGGGGGGTCATGTGACTGGTGGAAGTGAGTGACATCGAGTTGGCCACGCCCACCCAGGTTTTGTGGCTTCCGGTGTTTTCTTTTCTGTGGTTAACGCATTGTAAGCCACCCTGAATCTCCAGAGAAGGGCGGCATATAAATCAAATCAAATAAAAATAAAATAAAAAAATAAATATGTTTTCGCCTCCATCCCCCTAATCATTTTTGTTGCTCTTCTCTGCACTCTTTCCAGAGTCTCAACATCTTTTCCATACTGTGGTGACCAGAACCAAATGCAGAGTTCCAAGTGTGGTCTTACTAAGACTTTGTAAAACAGTTCTAGAACTTCACACGATCTTGATTCTATCCCTCTATTAATATAGCCTAGAATTGCATTAGCTTTTTTGGCAGCTGCATCATACTTCTGGCTCATATTTAAGTGAGGATGCCAAAATCCCTCTCACAGTTACTGGCATTAAGGCAATAATTTCACCTAGTCCAGCGGTTGACAACTTTAAGCACTCAAAGAGCCATTTGGACTCATTTCCCACAGAAAAGAAAACACAGGGAGCCACAAGGTCCTACCCAGAAGCCCCCCGTTCAATTCTGGAGCTGACCGGAAGTCCAGTTTCCTCACCATAGAGTCTCCTCATAGCGCGGTGTCCTTTTTCCTCTACCTGTCCTAATTAAAAGCCCTATCGATTGTGGAGCTGACCGGAAAATCCGTCCCTTGCCATAGAGTCTCCTCCTGGTGCCCTGTGCTTCCCCCCATAACCAGAAGATCCTCTCAAAATTGTGGCACCGATCGGCGATAGAGAGCCGCAATAGAGGGATGAAAGAGCCACATGCGGCTCCAGAGCTGCGGGTTGCTAACTCCTGACCTAGTCTATAGAACTGCCGTAATTCGATTAAATGAAGGAGACAAGACTGAAAATTAACCAGTTATAGAGTTCAGCAACTGACTTGTTCTATTCTTGTATACCTGGAATTTCTCAGCCTTGGAACTAAAGTTGAACTATCGTAAAGTTCCAATGAATGCAATTATTCAGGAAAACCAATTCAAAGAATGAGAAGACCTATTTTGGCTTAATTATGGAAATTTATTTTTACTCGAATAAGTGTGAAATTCAGCGTGCATAATACAGAGTGCATTTCAAAAGGCCAACTTGTTTTACCATGCAAAACTTGTTTTACCATGTACCTCCCCTATATCGGAGCGTTGGAAAAGACAGCAACGATAAATAAGAAGGAATAAATTAATTAGGATGACCGACAGGTCATCTAATTTAATTGTATAAATTTATCAGACCCTCCCCCTTTTCAAGGTGGGATCGCTAGCAAATGAGTCTACTTCGCAACGAAATAAAACCATTATTTTTTTCATTTTCAATGTGGAAAGAGCTTCTTAAATATCTGCCTTTTGAGAAGCCAAATAGCGTTCTTTTCTCGTTGCTAACGTGGAAAGAAAAAAGTTATTTTTTTGAATCGTATGAATTAAGTACCAGCCTGTACTAAAGATAAAATCTATAAAAACGCAGACCAAAATAACAACTGTTTCTTTCTTTTGAAGCCCTAATGATTATATGATTGCACATTCATAGTCTGGCACGATGATTTTATTTATTGGAATGTAATATTTAGAGCTATAAATATGAATCCAGACATATTATTCCTGCTTGTTTAAAGAGGCTGAGCCAGCGTTATGGATTGTAGGCAAAAAAAAAAGAGGAACAACTATATAAAAATATCCTGTCTTAATCCAGAATAACTTTCCACGGGCCTCGGTTGCATCAAGATTTTGTATTATAATACAAATCTCCAGATACTTTTGTATCTTTCTCCTCACAGAACAGCGGAAATTCAAAACAAGGTTATTCATTTCTTTTTTTAAAAAAAAATAATATTTATTAAATTTCCAAAGATTAAAATACACAGTACAAAAAGAAACATAATACACACACACACACAAAGCAAGAAAAACACACACACACAAACCAAAAAATATAAACAACCAAAAACGAACGCATCAAAATTTCAATACGAATAACAACTTTTCTGCATTGGTATCTCTAGCCTATTTAACCTCTTTACAAAAATTCTACTTCTAAATATCTGTATCTTAAACTTACATCTTTATCTAAATTATCTTGACTTCTATTTACAATTCGATCTCGTCACAAAAGCATCCCTTAAGTTTTTATGTTTACTCTCCAACCAGGAATACAAGGTTATTAATTTCTTTTTTTCTTTGTTTTGGACCAGAGCCACAGGTGTGGTGAGTGCGCTATCTACACCCAACCTATTAAAAAATTGGTCATGGATACCCTGTTTCCCCTAAAATAAGACATCCCCTGATAATAAGCCCAATCGGGCTTTTGAGCCCATGCGCTAAAATAAGCCCTCCCCGAAAATAAGCCCTTCCTGAAAATATTTAAACACATGTGCAGCTGGTCCCCGCCATTTCCTCTGGTTAGGGTTAGGGAGACAGAGCTGGAAATCAGGTAAGATGGCAAGAGGAGCCCCGTCTTTCTCCATGCGCCCCAAAATAATAAGACCTCCCCCAAAATAAGGCCAAGCACTTATTTTGGGGTTCAAAAAAATATAAGACAGGCTCTTATTTTCAGGGAAACACGGGTACAGTATGATTTTTAAAATACTTAAACAATAATATAAAATTTGAAGGAAAGAGTTTCCAGTACCACGGCACTGGAAAAAGTGACCGTTTTTCACACTTACGACCGTGGTGGCACCCCTATGGTTGCATGATCCAAATTCTGATGCTTGGCAACCGACTTGTATTTATGACGGTTGCAGTGTCCCTGGGGCCATATGACCCCCTTCTGCGACCTTCTGACAAGCAAATTCCGTGGGGAAGCCAGATTTGCTTAACAACCGTGTTAGTAACTTCCCAACTGCAGTGATTCGCTTAACAGCCGGGGCGAGAAAAGTCGTAACATGGAGCGCAGTTCCCTTAACAAATGTCTCGCTTCGCAACAGACATTTGGGGCTCAATTACAGTCGTAAGTCAAGGACTGCCTGCACTTCTGGGACAGATCAGGGGCTTCAGCTGAGCAGTGCAGTCATAATTAGTATGCCAGCACGCTGTTTCATCGCTCAATACTTTAGCAGGCAGATAATTTTAGGCTGAACACGAGTCCTTTTTCCGAATTAGTTCCGCTGCTTTAGACAGCTTTCATCTGTGCATGTCCATTGTTTGAAAGTATTTTCCTAAACAAACACCTGTGATTGTTAAGCCGAAATGAATGCAGGAAAACCTCCTGAGTAAACATGCAAAGGAACAATAAATTATTGCTAATTAAAAGGTGAAGGAGGCCCCTTCATTATAGTCCTCAGTACAGTTTGCTGCGTATCTTCCATTGTCTACTTTGTCTAGACAAAGGGTGTCAAACTCGATTTTATTGAGGGCTGCGTCAGGGTTGTGTTTGACTTTGGGGGGCTGGGGCAGACGTGGCTGGGGTGGACGTGGCCAACTCGACGTCACTCGTGTTGGGGGCGCTTGTGGTAGCCCGAGCGCTCTGCCAGCGGAAACGGGATCCCGAGCTCTGTTTTCAGCTGCGATGGCCTCCTGCAATCCTCCGCCAGCAAAAATGCGGTCTTCTCTCTTTGGCTAACTAAATTTTCTAGCATGTTCTTGTGTACAGGTAGTCCTCGAATTACACCCACAATTGAGCCCAAAATTTATGTTGCTAAGGGAGACCTTTGTTAAGTGAGTTTTGCCCCATTTTACAACCTTTCTTGCCACCGTTGTTAAGTCAAACACTGCAGTTCTTAAGTGAGTAGCCCGGTTGTTAAGTCAATCTGGTTTGGTTCTGACCTAGGCTTCCTGAGTCATTAAAACATAGGAGTAGTCCCAAAACCTGTTTTATTTTAACAGCTGTGAATTCTGTTCATTCACAGCTGAGTCCCAAATAGTTGTAAAGAGTCCTTCAGGCTGATAATCACCCACCTTTATCTCCCTTGACACGCTGCCAAAGACCTAATTGGCAAAGCCACGCGGACTCCAGAATCAAACAGAGCTTCAGACTTTAAACCGCACAGAATTAACAACGTTGCTTCCTGCAAAGTCCCACGTGCCTTTGCTCCTCTTTTAAGTCTTATGGGAGGGGCCAATCATCTCCAAGCGTTACTCCTGAGTCGTCCCTTTTGTTTTAACTGTTCTTGTCTTCTGGCAGCTCTGCGCATGCGTGCACTAGGAACAGGCTCCCCTTATTCCTCTGCCTCGCTGAGGTCCAACTTTTGAGGCTCTGGAGGTAGAACATACCTCCCAGATAGCCCTTTCTCTGCCTCTGACGCAGAAGATGTTTCATTACCCAACCAGCTGCTTGAACCACGAGATGGGGCGGCTGATCAATTCGGTAATAATAAGAATAATAATCTGCATCTGCCTATCCCAGGTCCTTTGGAAGGACTCGATAGGTGGAGAAAAATGCCAAATTCAGTCTGAACATCTGGCTGACTGTGCAACGAATAAACGTTAATAACAACAGCTACCCAACAACAGCAATATCGGTGCAAAAATCCCACCAAGCTCAGAGACTACCAAGGATTCCACAATCCTTGTCCTCTTCCTCTTCCTTTTCCTCCTCTCCTCACAAACCCCACTGCCTTTTTGCACTGATGATGTCCCCAGTTGGGTCATGAAACATCTGCAAGAAAGCCACCAAGCTCAAAACCACCTCCTCCTCCTCCTCGGCCTCCTCCTCGCAAACCCCACTGCCTTCTTGCACTGATGATGTCCCCAGTTGTGAAATATCTGCAGTAAAGCCATCAAGCTCAGAGACCACCAAGGATTCCAAAGTCCTCCTCCTCCTCCTCCTCCTCCTCCTCCTCTTCTCTGCAAACCCTACTGCCTTCTTGCACTGATGATGCCCCCAGTTGGACCATGAAATATCTACAGTAAAGTCACCAAGCTCTCCTCTTCCTCCTCCTCTTCTCTGCAAACCCTACTGCCTTCTTGCACTGTTGATGTCTCCAGTTGGGTCATGCAATAACTACAACAAAACCACCAAGCTCTCCTCCTCCTCCTCTCTGCAAACCCTACTGCCTTCTTGCACTGATGATGCCCCCAGTTGGGTCATGAAACATCTGCAGTAAAGTCACCAAGCTCAGAAACCACCAAGGATTCCACACTCCTCCTCCTCCTCCTCCTCCTCCTCCTCCTCCTTCTCCTTGCAAACCTCACTGCCTAAACTTTTTCCACTGATGATGTCTCCAGTTGGGTCATGAAACATCTGCAGTAAAGTCACCAAGCTCAGAAACCACCAAGGATTCCACAGTCGTCGTCCTCCTCATCTTCGTCCTCATCCTTGTCCTCGTCCTCGTCCTCTTCCTCCTCCTCCTCCTCTTCTTCCTCCTCCTCCTCCTTGCAAACCTCACTGCCTAAACTTTTTCCACTGATGATGTCTCCAGTTGGGTCATGAAATATCTGCAGTAAAGTCACCAAGCTCAAAAGGGGTTTAATTGGCATCGCCCAGTTCAACCCTAAGCTACAAATATTATTTTTTTTTATTAGAGATGTTCATCTTTGAGGGCTAGAGCAATATTGCTTCATCCTCTAATATTCTCCAGGAACAACACCCACTATATGCAGTTCTGCCTACACTTTCATCTGACTCTTTTTCCAAACAGGGTGGAAAGGAAGGAATTGTTTTGTTACAGTTTCCTTCTTGGGGGACTCCTGAGCTCCAGGATCTCGGAATTGAATAATACTTTCTCCCACTGGGCTGATCGGCAAACAACACAGCATCTGTTGGTGCTCTCTCAAACTTCTCTGGGGGAAGAGGGATCATTTCAGTCTACCCAGATTTAGCACTGTCTCTATGATTCTTTCCTTCTTTCCTTCCAATGTATGCTGTTTTAAGTAGGTTACATAACTACCAGCCTAAGCAGAGAAAAGTCACCAAGTTGAAAGGCATCCATGCCTTGAGAATAGAATAGAAGAATAAAGAGTAGAGTAGAGTAGAGTAGAGTAGAGTAGAGTAGAATAGAACAGAACAGAACAGAATAGAATAGAATAGAATAGAATAGAACAGAGTAGAGTAGAGTAGAGTAGAGTAGAATAGAATAGTTTAGAGTAGAGTAGAGTAGAGTAGAGTAGAATAGAATAGTTTAGAATAGAGTAGAGTAGAGTAGAGTAGAATAGAATAGAATAGAAGAATAAAGAGTAGAGTAGAGTAGAGTAGAATAGAATAGAATAGAAGAATAAAGAGTAGAGTAGAGTAGAGTAGAATAGAACAGAATAGAATAGAATAGTTTAGAATAGAGTAGAGTAGAGTAGAGTAGAACAGAACAGAACAGAACAGAACAGAACAGAACAGAAGAATAAAGAATAGAGTAGAACAGAACAGAACAGAACAGAGCTGGAAGGGACCTTGGAGGTCTTCTAGTCCAACCCCCTGCTCAAGAAGGAGAACCTATACTAGTGATGGCTAACCTTTTTGCCATCGCGTGCCAAAAGCGGGGGGAGTGCAGGGGTGCGTGTGTGCCCACACCCATAATTCTATGCGCCCCACCCCCTGTGCATGCGCGCATGACACACACTCCCCACGCTCCCCCGCTTTTGGCATGTGATGGCATGGTGGACCCGGTAGGCCCGTTTTTCGCTTTCCCCAGGCTCCAGAGCCTTTCTAGGAGTCTGGGGAGGGCGAAAATGGCCTTTCCCAACCCTCCGGAGGCCCTCTGGAGGCCAGAAACAGCCTGTTTCCCAGAAGGCCCAAATATCAGCTGGCCAACAGGCGGATGCACGTTGGAACTGAGCTCGCGTGCCCACTGATATGGCTCTGTGTGCCACCTGTGGCAAGCGTTCCATAGGTTTGCCATCACGGACCAATACCATCTCAGACTAGTGATTGTCTAGTTTCTTCTTAAAAACCTCCAGTGATGGAGCACCTACAACTTCTGAAGGCAACTTCTGTTCCACTGGCTAACTGTCCTCACTGTTAGGACGCTTCTCCTCAATTCCAGGTTGCTTCTCTCTTTGGTTAGTTTCCAACCATTGGTTTCTTGCCCTGCCTTTTGGTGATTTTTTTTTTTGATTTTTTAATTTTGATTTATATGCCGCCCTTCTCCGAAGACTCAGGGCGGCTTACAATGTGCTCAGCAATAGCCTTCATCCTTTTGTATATTTATACAAAGTCAGCTTATTGCCCCCACAAACTGGGTCCTCATTTCACCTACCTTAGAAAGGATGGAAGGCTGAGTCAACCTTGAGCCTTGGCGAGATTCGAACCCTGCAGTAATTGCAGGCAGCTGGTCTTAATAAGCTTAATAACAGGGTGCCTTAAACCCCTGTACTACCAAGGCGAACAATTTGACCCCCTCTTCATTGGGGCAGCCCCTCAAATACTGGAATACTTCTATCATGTCGCCCCCCTAATCCTTCTTTTCTCTAGACTAGCCAAACCCAATGCAGCCATTCTTCCTATCTTTTAGTCTCCAGGCCTTTGACCATCTTAGTTGCTCTTCTCCAAAGTCTCAACACCATTTTTGTAGTGTGTGGTGACCAAAATTGGTTGCAGTGTGTGGCCTTTAAACTAGAGTTTTATAAAGCGATACTAGTGCTTCAATTGATCTTGATTCTATGCCTCAGTTTATATAACAGTATAATAAACATCCTGTTATACTGACATCCTTAATAGCCTCCAATTTGGAGATTTCCTGCTGTTTTGCAATCAGGAGCCTGATATGAGCCTCTTGTGATTCTATCCTGTCGCTTGAGGTATTGAATTCAAGGCATGGAGTCCCTTGGAATGAAAATTTCAGGGGCAGGCTTCAAAATCCGTCGCTACCGGTTCACTCGTGGGCATGCGTGCGCTCGTGCGCGCAACGTTTCTGCACATGTCTGCCTTCCGCCACCACCGCTACTGGTTCGCTCGAACCGGTACGAACTGGTAGTAACCCACCACTGACCGATTTCTTTATTTTTGGCAATTTGCTTGAGGGGGCAAAGAGACTTTTTAAATACTTCCCTTAAACCGACAACAAGATTCGAACACATTCGGAAAATGATCAGACTCTCTTTTCTCTTCCGATGTAGGTAGCCCTTACAGCGGTTCATTTAGTGACCATTCAAAGTTACAATGGGACTTATGACTGTTTTTCACACTTACGACCATTGCTGCATTATAATCATAATCATAAGTTTATTTGTCTAAGTATATATAAGATAACAGGTAAAGGTATAAACGTAATTTGAATACATGAAAAGAGTAAGTAAAAAGGAATATTAGGACAGGGACGGTAGGCACACTGGTGCGCTTATGAACACCCCTTACAGACCTCTTAGGAAGGGGGTGAGGTCAACAGTAGACAGTCTGAGGTTAAAGTTTTGGGGGTTTGGGGGAAGAAACCACAGAGTCAGGTAGTGCATTCCAGGCATTGACCACTCTGTTGCTGAAGTCGTATTTTCTGCAATCGAGTTTGGAGCGGTTTACCTTAAGTTTGTATCTATTATTTGCTCGTGTATTGTTGTGGTTGAAGCTGAAGTAGTCGTTGACAGGAAGGACATTGTGGCAGATAATTTTATGTACTATGCTTAGGTCAGACTGAAGTCGGCGTAGTTCTAGGTTGTCTAAGCCCAAAATTTGGAGTCTGGTGGCATAAGGTATTTTATTGCGGTTAGAGGAGTGGAGGACTTTTCTCGTAAAATATCTCGGGACTCTCTCGATTGTATTTATGTCCGATATGCAGTGCGGGTTCCAGACAGATGAACTGTATTCAAGAATTGGTCTAGCAAAGGTTTTGTATGCTCTATTTAGTAATACAACATTAACAGAGAAGAAGCATCCCCAGGGTCACGTGAGCAAAACACATGTACGGAAGGACATGCACATGCGTGGAAGTTCACACACGCTCACATTTGCGAACCGGTAGGGAAAGTAAGTGAATGCCACTCCTGTTCTGCCTTTTAAAAACTCCTTTGGTACCATTCATTTAACTCTTGAGGCAAGTGGAATTGAGAGTTAAGTGTAGATTACCATATTTTTCCGAGTATAAGACGCACCGGAGTATAAGACGCACCTACCTTTTTTGGTGAGGAAAAGAAGAAAAAGAAATCTGCCTCTGCCTCCCAGCAATTTTGCCTCATTGAAGCAAACAGCAAACAGCCTGCTTTACTTTCAGTTTCATTTTCAGCATAGCTTGATTAGCACAAGGAAAAAAAAAATCTACTCCAGCAATTTACCTCTTTGCAGCAAGCAGCAGAGGCCCCCGCAAAACAGCTGAGAGCACAACAGCTGAGAGTCGGGAGGCCGATCCAATCAACTTCACCGCCCTGAGTCCCTTCTGGGAGAAGGGCAGTATACAAAATAAATAAATAAATAAATAAATAAATAAATAAATAAATAAATAAATAAATAAATAAATAAATAAATAAATAAATAAATAACTTGTGCTAATTTGGCTGTGCTAAAGCTGAAACGAGCTGTTTCTTCTTGCTGCTTGCTGCAAGGAGGTAAATTGGTGGGAGGCAGAGGCCAAAGGGTGGGGGCCAGTGAGTGGGCGGGGCTACATTCGGTGCATAAGACGCACCTAAATTTTCAACCCCTTTTAGGGGGGAAAGGTGCGTCTTATACTCCAAAAAATACGGTAAGTTTAAAAATTGCTCACACAGAATATCGCTGTTGATTGCAATTAAAAGCCGCAAACAGCCAAGTCTAGAAGGACCAGAATCACTGTAATCAAAAATTAATTTTATAACAAGTACTCTTTGTCCTCTGAATATATTTCCTGTGTGATTTCTGCAAAAAACTCTCACTATAATCAGAAGCAACATTACAGTTAAACCGCAGTGAATGAATATGTTTCCTAGGTGATTTCTACAAAAATTATAACCACAATGAAAAGCAATATTACAGTTAAAGTGCGACGAATTAATGACTCTTCACATATAATATGTTCTTAGTTAAACTATTGAAAGAATTGAGAGTTTGGCACCATACATGTTATTATTATAATAATAATAACAACACCCCAGACTTAACAACTGTTGGCAAGAAAAAAAAATCTGGATACCAGATGTTGAAGTACCTGGAGTTAGCACCAGAGAAGAGAAAGAATTGGAGAAAATCCCAAAAATATAAAGATATAAAATAAATATCATATATTTATATAATAAGAGAAAGATACGGAAGGATCTTGACAGACTTGAACATTGGGCGCTATCGAACAAAATGAAATTCAACGGTGAAAAAAGGAAGGTTCTACATTTAGGCAAGAAAACCAAAATGCACGGGTACCGTATATGTGGTACCTTGCTCAATAGTAGTAACTGTGAGAGGGATCTTGGAGTCCTAGTGGACAACCATTTAGATATGAGCCAGCCGTGTGCAGCAGCTGCCAAAAAAGCCAACACAGTTCTAGGCTGCATCAACAGAGGGATAGAATCAAGATCATGTGAAGTGTTAATACCACTTTATAATGCCTTGGTAAGGTCACGCTTGGAATCCTGCATTCAGTTTTGGTTGCCACGATGTAAAAAAGATGTGGACACTCTAAAAAGAGTGCAGAGAAGAACAACAAAGAGGATTAGGGGACTGGAGGCTAAAACATATGAAGTACGGTTGCAGGAACTGGGTATGTCTAGTTTAATGAAGAGAAGGACTAGGGGAGACATGAGAGCAGTGTTCCAATATTTCAGGGGCTGCCACAAAGAAGAGGGCGTCAAGCTATTCTCCAAAGCACCTGAGGGCAGGACAAGAAGCAATGGGTGGAAACTAATCAAGGAGAGAAGCAACTTAGAACTAAGGAGAAATTTCGAACAATTAATCAGTGGAACACCTTGCCTCCAGAAGTTGTGAATGTTCCAACATTGGAAATTTTTAAGAAGATGTTAGATAACCATTTGTCTGAAGTGGTGCCTAGGCAGGAGGTTGGACTAGAAGACCTCCAAGGTCCCTTCCAACTGTTGTTATTCTATTCTATGTTCTAAAAAATATATATAAAGACATGCAAACAGAAGTAGAAAGTTTATGACTCTAGGGGGCGATGTTCTTTTCTGTTTCTTGGCCAAGGGTGCCAGCATTGTCTGAAGACACTTTCGTGGTCATGTGGCCAGCATGACTATACATCGAGGTGCACAGAATACTGTTCCCTTCCCACCGAAGTGGTACCTATTTATCTACTTGCATTTGCATGTTTTCGAACTGCTAGATGGGCAGGAGCTGGGGCAAGGAACGGGAGCTCACTCCTGTTGGATGGCTCTCAGGTCTTGAACCCGGGATGTCCGTTTTCCAGCCAACAGACTCAGCATCTTTAACCGATGAGCCATCACACCCCATCTTATGACCAAAGACAGTGCCAATAGTAATAGGCACAATCCCAAAACCTGTCAGCTGTCCTAAATTGGTCAATTAGAAAAGACAAGACTCTGAAATCCATTGTTAACTAAAGTACACTTTACTAAAGCCAAGTGGTTATAATGTAGCAAAGCCGGATCTGAACTTTCGCGCCCAAAGCATCTGGTTAACTTTTAGCTTCTTCCCACCTTCCCCCTTGGTTACCTTTATTTGTCCAATTACATTCAAAAAAATTGTTTGACTAACAGATCCTGGCTTGGCAGGTTGGATGGTGTCACCTTGGAATGGCCAACAGCTCTCACAGGATGGCACAACGAGTAGTTTCGATTCCCCTTATGCTAGCCCCCCTCCCCGGTATCTCCCCGCAGCTTCGTCCTCCTTGTTGTGTATGATAGAGTGACAGCTGGTGAAGCATGGATGGCATAGCAGGATGGCAGCCCTGACAAAACATCTAGACCATCTCTTGAATACTGTTGGCATTGACGATAACACCATCAGTCAATCACAAAAGGCAGCTTCAGTCAGAGCAGCTTACATCCTGCAATGGTATCTCTAACACCATCAAGCATCCATATCTGCCTATCTCAAGTCCTTGGGAAGGATTTAATAGATGGATAAAAATGCCAAATAAAAATGCTTCCCAACAACTTTTGAATTGCAAATTGGGCGATAACTGACTCAATCCAACAGCATCGAGTTGAAAACAAGATCTCTCCACCAGAGCAGAAAGGAAATTGTCCAAACAGCAGAGGAACAACAACAAAAACCAACCAAACAAACAAAAATCCACTCCTAATTGACAAGTTGCTTTTGGAAAATCGAAAGAGATGGAAAACCAACTTGAATGCAGCTCGGATTGATTATAAGACTCAAGAAGAAGCGTGGAATAAATTGCTATGGTGTTGGACTGGTCTTGCATTCCAGTATACGCTTTGGGGTCCAAAACATGTCTGTAGAGGTTACAGATCTAACATTTTGATAGACATATAAATGGTGGGTGTCTATAAGTCCGTGATGCATGTGTGCCACAGTAGGCATGCAGGGCCCTCAGCATGGGCACACGAGCTGTCGCCCCACTCAGCTCCACTGCACATGTGCGCCAGCGCCTCCCGCCAGCCAGCTGATTTTTGGGATGCGCAGGAGGCGGGGCACATACGGGAGATGCGTGTGCATGTGTGGGGGGTTGCACATGCATGTGCAGGGGGGCAGGGGGGTCACACAGGCATGTGGGGGGGCGGGGAGGAATGCAGGGGGGGAAAACGGGCCTGGAAGTTCGGGAAGTCTGGAAATGGGCCCATTTCCAGCCTCCGGAGGGCCTCTGGAGTCCAGAGGAGGCCATTTTTGCCCTCCTGGAGGCCATTTTTGCCCTCCTGGAGGCTCGAGGTAATCCTCCAGAGCCTGTGTGTGTGTGTGTGTGTGTGTGTGTGTGTGTGTGTGTGAGTGAGAGAGAGAGAGAGAGAGAGAGAGAGAGAGAGAGAGAGAGAGAGAGAGAGAGAGAGAGAGAGAGAGAAATGAGCCTCCCAGAAGTTCCAGAAGTCCGGAAACGGGCCCATTTCCAGCCTCTGGAGGGCCTCTGGAGTCTGGGGGAGGCCGTTTTCACCCTCCCAGAGGCTCGAGGAAAGCCTCCGGAGTCTGGAGTGGGGCGAAAAATTGGCCTCCTGGAAGTCCGGAAACATGCCCGTTTTGGGCCTCCGGAGCCCGGAGGAGGCCATTTTCGCCCTCCCAGAGGCTCGAAGAAAGCAGCTGGAGCCTGGGGAGGGTGAAAACAACCCCCCCACCATGGTGCAGGAGGCCGAGTAGGCCATGTCCACCATGGCTACGCCCACCCAGCAACTGGGTAGAGAACCAGTTGCTAAAATTTTTGAATCCCACTCCTCGGCGCAGATGCGCGGGGGGCGGGAAAGCATTGGGGGGCATGCACGCTTGCGTGGGAGGTGTGGGGGGCACGTACACATGCGGTGGGGAGCATGCAATGCATTATGGGTGCCGACACGCGTGTTCGCTAACGCCGCACGCTTTTGGCCCACTAAGAGAAAAAAGGTTAGCCATCACTGCTATAAGTCAATGCTTTGATTGGAAGCATGTCTATCTTGTCCAGGCAAAAAAATAAATAAAAGTAAAGTAGAGTGATACAGATCATTCTGAATACAAAAGATACATGGGGGAAGAGTTCAACAATTTTTTTTTTCATCCCCAGGTACGTCCAGTTTCCAGAAATGATTGCATCCCCTTATGCTGTTGTATCTAGCGATCTGAAATTGTGATATAAGCGTCTGTTCTTTCTACTCTCTGGACATATTTGTAAATATGCAGCTTGTTTCTAAAACACAACAAGACTCCGGTGTTATTTGTTTTTGGCCACAAGGACATCCAATTCAGCTGCTTCCCAACTATTTCAGGATCTTTTCAAGGCGATGAAATAAACAACATTTTAAAAAAAAATGCTGGCCCTAATCCAACTGTTAATAATTACAGATCGAGATATAAACAACTTTGCAGCCGGCATAGAATCCCAGCGTTGGAAACTTGGATGATTAAAGCATCTTGGACAGATGGCCTTGTACAACTCAAGGTTTCGAGTGGAAGATAGTTCCTCTTTTTTTGAGAAAAAGAATGAGAGATTTTTGCTTTGGCACAACGCTAACTTGCTGGTATCCTTAAGATTTATATTGACGGTTTCCCTACGACTATCATTAAGTGTCGTACCTTATGATTCTTGATGAATGTATCTTTTCTTTTGTGTACACCGAGAGCATATAAACCAAGACAAATTCCTTGTGTGTCCAATCACACTTAGCCAATAAAGAATTCTACTCTACTCTACTCTACTCTACCCTACCCTACCCTACCCTACCCTACCCTACCCTACCCTACCCTACCCTACCCTACCCTATCCTACCCTACTCCATTCCATTCCATTCCATTCCATTCTTCTCTATTCTACTCTACTCTACTCTACACTACTCTACTCTACTCTACTCTACTGTTTCATTGTATTAGATATCAGCTAGCATTAAAGACATGGATAGGGATGGACCCCCTAAAAAAACCCCGATGTCATTTCTACTTAATAAACGAGATATGATTTGACCCCAATTGTGCATTTAATGGCATTTCTTTTCAGTATTGTAAAAAACTGCAGCTTTGAGAAACCTCTTTGGAGTTGCACGGATGGCATTTCTGGCAATAAGGGGTAAACCAAATCTGTTTTGATAACAGAAGCCTCCACTGAATTGTTTTAATTGCCCTTCTGGAATGCCATAAGACATAGAGCTCATATACGAAATAACGAAGTATGAGATCAAATCCTTTTGTGTTTGTGCTTCCTGAACTTTAGGGATTATCTCAGAAAACGTCCATCATTGGCAAAAAGTGGGCCAGTCATTTTCCAGAAAATGCACTCTATGCTAGAGAAGACATTCTCGTTAGCTTGTAGCTATGAAACATATAAAGAACGGTTGCTGGAACTGGGCATGTCTAGTTTAATGAAAAGAAGGACTAGGGGAGATATGATAGCAGTATTGCAATATCTCAGGGGCTGCCCCAAAGAAGAGGGAGTCAAGCTCTTCTCCAAAGCACCTGAAGGCAGGACAAGAAGCAATGGGTGGAAACTAATCAGAGAAGCAACCTAGAACTAAGGAGAACTTTCCTGACAGTGAGAACAATTAATCAGTGGAACAACTTGCCTCCAGAAGTTGTGAATGCTCCAATACTGGAAGTTTTTGAGAAGAGATTGGATAACCATTTGTCTGAAGTGGTGTAGGGTTTCCTGCCTGAGCAGGGGGTTGGACTAGAAGATCTCCAAGGTCCCTTCCAACTCTGTTATTCTATTCTATTCTATTCTATTCTATTCTATTCTATTCTATTCTATTCTATTCTATTCTATTCTATTCTATTCTATTCTATTCCTCTACTCTACTCTACTCTACTCTACTCTACTCTACTCTACTCTACTCTACTCTACTCTACTCTACCCAACCCTACCCAACCCAACCCTACCCTACCCTACCCTACCCTACCCAACCCTACCCTACCCAACCCTACTCTACTCTACTCTGTTCTATGCCACACCATTCCTTTCCACTCCACTCCACTCTACTGTACTCTACTCTGAATTTTTTTCCAATTTCATCTGGACTCCCAAAATTATATTGAGACAGCTATGAAGGGAAAGTAATTTGACAATAACGATGGCACTAGCACCAGCACTTATATATCGCACCATGGTGCTTTATAGCCCTCTCTAAGCGGTTTACAGAGTCAGCATTTTGTGGAGCAGTGGTTAGAATGCAGTATTGCAGCCAAACTCTGCCCACAGTCTGGAGTTCGATCCTGACTGGCTCAAGATTGACTCAGCCTTCCATCCTTCTGAGGTCAGTAAAATGAGGACCCAGATTGTTGAGGGCAAAATGCTGACTCTGTAAACCACAGATTACTTTCCCTTCATAGCTGTCTCAGTATAATTTTGGGAGTCCAGATAAAATTGGAAAAAATTCCAGAGTAGAGTAGAGTAGAGTAGAGTAGAGTAGAGTAGAGTAGAGTAGAGTGGAGTGGAGTGGAGTGGAGTGGAGTGGAACGGAACGGAACGGAACGGAACAGAACAGAACAGAACAGAACAGAACAGAACAATGGAATGAAGAATGGGATGGGATGGGATGGGATGGGATGGGATGGGATGGGATGGGATGGGATGGAATACAATAGAATAGAGAATAGAATAGAATAGACTATTGGAATGAAGAATAGGATAGGATAGGATAGGATAGGATAGGATAGGATAGGATAGGATAGGATAGGATAGGATAGGATAGGATAGGATAGAATAGAATAGAATAGAATAGAATAGAATAGAATAATAGAATGAAGAATGGAACGGAACAGAACAGAACAGAAAATCAGAATAAGAATCTTCTAAAAACATGGTTCTGAAACCTGGATTCTATCTTTGCTGGCAAAAGTGTGTTGAATTCATACAATACATTTGGGGAAAACTGTCTGGGTGCTGCAGACTAACCTTCATTCCCAACTAAAAGCAGATTTAAAGATTCTGTAGAAACTGCCTTACGCTTCTCCTCCTCAACTTCCTCGATTTGAATATCTTTCTCCCCAAGAAGGTTACTTGGATCTCGCTAACTTGGATAATGAAAGTGCAGCAGAATGAAAAACGCACTAAAACTGGGTACCATGTTGTATTATTTCTAGGATTACAGGTAGATCCAGATCCCATTCGGTCATTTATGAAGAGAAAATAATAATATGGATGTATTCTAGGAAAAAAACAAAAGAACTGTATCGCTAATGCTCTTGCTAATTAGATCTGACAAAGCATATTCTTGGTCATTATGCATTGTCACAGATTTTCATGCGCTAGAAATTCAGGCAGAATCCTTTCCCCTCTCGGTGACATGAGAGAGGGAAAATTCATACTTCTATCCACCTCTTTTGGGAATCTCCCCATTAAATATTCCATCCCAAGTTAAACTTAAAGGTTGAGGATCAAATGTTTAAACTGAACATTCCCTAAAGAAGGAGACCAAAATGTAGAGATGAAAATAAATGAAATAAATGATCAAACTAACTCAGCGGTGTCCAGATTTTCTGATTTTGTCACCTGCTCTTGCCGGACTTAATAATCCTAGAAATATTCCTTCCCAAGAACCGGATGATTGACTCGGATAGGTGCTCATGTATAAAAGGACAAAGCAAGGACAAAAGCCTAATTATATATTAATCGAATCTATCTACACATCTATCGATTGCAATCCATTGCTGTAAAATAGGTATTGTGTATAAATGGATGAATCCCTATTTGCCCCTTTCATCCTCTCTCTCCCTCCTTCTCTCTCTCTCCTCTTTCTCTTTCTCTCTCTCTCTCACACACACACACATTCTCTCTCTCTCTCTCTCTCTCTCACACACACACACTCTCTCTCTCACACACACACTCCGTCTCTCTCTCTTTCTCTCTCTCTCACACACACACTCCGCCTCTCTCTATTTCTCTCTCTCTCACACACACACACTCCATCTCTCTCTCACACTCTCTCTCTCTCTCTCTCTCACACACACACACACACTCCATCTCTCTCTCTCACACACACACACACAATCCATCTCTCTCTCTCACACACACACACACACTCCATCTCTCTCTCTCTCTCTCTCACACACACACAATCCATCTCGCTCTCTCACACACACACTCTCTCTCACACACACACACTCCGTCTCTCTCTCTTTCTCTCTCTCTCTCTCACACACACTCCATCTCTCTCTCACACACACTCTCTCTCACACACACACACACTCCATCTCTCTCTCTCTCACACACACTCTCTCTCTCTCACACACACACACACTCCATCTCTCTCTCTCTCACACACACACACACTCCGTCTCTCTCTCTCTCTCTCACACACACACACAATCCATCTCTCTCACACACACACACACTCTCTCTCACACACACACTCCATCTCTCTCTCTCTCACACACACACACACTCCATCTCTCTCTCTCACACACACACACTCCATCTCTCTCTCTCACACACACACACTCCATCTCTCTCTCTCACATTCACACACACACACTGTGTCTCTCTCTTTCTCTCTCACACACACACACTGTCTCTCTCTCACACACACACACACTCCGTCTCTCTCTCTCTCTCTCTCACAAACACACACTGTCTCTCTCTCTTTCTCTCTCTATCTCTCTCACACACTCCTTCTCTCTTTCTCTCTCTCACACAGTCACACTCTCCCTCTCTCTGACTCTCTCGCACAGACAGAAACAATTTCCCTCACTCCTTCCAACACAAGCGTCCAACAACAACAACAACAACAAAAGGATAGAGATTGATCCCATAACACTTCAACTGTCATAAATATGAGTCAGTTGCCAA
The DNA here is from genome assembly GCF_059756535.1 of Pantherophis guttatus. Lineage (NCBI taxonomy): Eukaryota > Metazoa > Chordata > Lepidosauria > Squamata > Colubridae > Pantherophis > Pantherophis guttatus. The sequence goes on along the minus strand of NC_142070.1, from coordinate 78,285,293 downwards.
GCGTCTGAATTTTAAGCAAGTTTCCATGGGGATGCCTCAATGGTTACAGGTATGAAAAACGGCCGTAAGTCTCTCTTTTTTTTTAGTGTGGTTGTAATTTTGAACAATCACTAAATGAACTGTTGTAAGAGTGGTGCGGTGGCCCAGAAGTGGAGCTCCCGCCTTACAATCAGGAGGCTGTGAGTTCGAGCCTAGGTAGAGGCAAATATTTCTCTCTCTGGGCACAATGAGAATATATCTGCTGGAAAAAAACTCTGCATCGGTGACAGGAAGGGCATCCAGCCAGTAAACGCTCAGCTCCATTCAGTTGCCCCAGATTCCACTTCAAAAGGGATTATGGGGTCATTAAAAGAAGATGACTAAATGAACTGTTGTAAGCCAAGACCTATTTGTATTCCTTTTTGGCTACTAAAAGCTCTCCTGAAGGAACAAATAGCGAAGCCTAGATTCCCAAGGACACATTTGCTTTAAAAGAAGAAGCAAAAAATAACAGAGGGCAATCTGTTTTCCTATGAATAAACCTGTATCCTTTTAAAGCATGGGTTTACGCCAGTGGTGAAATCCAATTTTATTTTTACTACCGGTTCTGTGGGCGTGGCTTGGTGAGCGTGGCAGGGGAAGGATACTGCAAAATCCCCATTCCCACCCCACTCTGGGGCCAGCCAGAGGTGGTATTTGATGGTTCTCTGAACTACTCAAAATTTCCGCTACCGGTTCTCTGAACTACTCAAAATTTCTGCTACCGGTTCTCCGAACTACTCAAAATTTCCGCTACCGGTTCTCCGAACTACTCAAAATTTCCGCTACCGGTTCTCCGAACTACTCAAAATTTCCGCTACCGGTTCTCCGAACTACTCAAAATTTCTGCTACCGGTTCTCCAAACTACTCAAAATTTCTGCTACCGGCTCTCCAAACTACTCAAAATTTCCGCTACCGGTTCTCTGAACTACTCAAAATTTCCGCTACCGGTTCTCCAAACTACTCAAAATTTCTGCTACCGGCTCTCCAAACTACTCAAAATTTCCGCTACCGGTTCTCTGAACTACTCAAAATTTCCGCTACCGGTACTGTCAGAACCTGCTGGATTTCACCCCTGGTTTACGCCTTACTTAAAAAAAAAATGCCTGAACTTTTTTTCTTTTTTAGCGCTCTGATTCTTTTGCCTGGCAATATCTCCAGAGGGAACCGAATGCATCTATTTCCTCCAAACCATTTTTAAAAAGTAACACAGGGAGGAGAGCTAAGCATATGCTTGATGTGTACCATGTTTTTTTTTAAATCGACAGGAAGGAAAAAAAAAAACAGGGTTCATTCATTCAACCTGTGAGCATTCATTTTTGACGAAGGCACAATCAAAGGACATTCACAAAACTTTGCAGTCTGATTCAGGTCACGTTACTGCAGCTAGGCTGCCAAGTAGCTTGCCAACTCCGATAAGGAACATTTAAGGTGCTGATTGTTCTAGCTGAAATATTTTGCGGGGAAATCCAATAACAAGTATCTTCTTTCCCCGAAAATAAGGCCTCCCCTGATAATAAGCCCAATTGGGCTTTTGAACACATGAGCTAAAATAAGCCTCAGGGTTGTGTTTGACCTCGGGGGTGTGTGGGGGCATGGCCAAGGGGCATGGCCAGCTCGACATCACTCGTGTTGGGGGCACCTGTGATGGCCCAAGTGCTCTGCCAGCAAAAATGGAGCTCGGGAGGGAGGGTTGCATGCGGCCCAGTCCTTTGCTGTTTCCGGGGTAGCCCCGCAGGCCAGATCTAAGCACCCAGCTGGCCAGATCCGGCCTGTGGGCCTTGAGTTTAACACCTCCGGTCTAGTACTATTGCAGTGGTGAAATTCACAATTTTTTACTACCGGTTCGGTGGGCGTGGCGTGGCGTGGCTTGGTGGGCGTGGCAGGGGAAGGATACCGCAAAATCTTTATTCCCACCCCACTTCAGGGGAAGGATACTGCAAAATCCCCATTCTCTCCCCACTCCAGGGGAAGGATATTGCAAAATCTCCACTCCCACCCCACTCTGGGACCAGCCAGAGGTGACATTTGCCAGTTCTCTGAACAAATCAAAATTTCCACTAACAGTTCTCCAAACTACTCAAAATTTCTGCTACCAGTTCTCCAAACTACTCAAAATTTCCGCTACCGGTTCTCCAAACTACTCAAAATTTCCACTACCGGTTCTCCAAACTACTCAAAATTTCCGCTACCGGTTCTCCAAACTACTCAAAATTTCCGCTACCGGTTCTCCGAACTATTCAAAATTTCCACTAACAGTTCTCCGAACTACTCAAAATTTCCGCTACCAGTTCTCCAAACTACTCAAAATTTCCGCTACCGGTTCTCCAAACTACTCAAAATTTTCGCTACCAGTTCTCCAAACTACTCAAAATTTCCGCTACCGGTTCTCCAAACTACTCAAAATTTCCACTACCGGTTCTCCAAACTACTCAAAATTTCCGCTACCGCTTCTCTGAACTACTCAAAATTTCCACTACCGGTTTTCCAGAAACTGTCAGAACCTGCTGGATTTCACCCCTGCGTTATTGTATCTGAATTGGAACAAAAACAACAACAACACACAATCAAGACGGTGGAGCAGAGTACATAGAAAACAACACCGTTGCTTGTTTAAAATGTGTTAAGCTGGTGAATATACCTTGGTTAACCTATCTCAGTGGACGGAGATACAGTAAAGGAAATTGAACGGTGGTTGGCAGGCATTCAGCAAGCTAAGCGCAATTTTCAGTTTTTAACATTTTATGGAGTTATAAAAGATTGTAAAATGCAAAAGGTACACAGAAGAGCAGAAGGGGAGGAAAAAGGGGACGAGAAGTGAGGAAGGATATGAATAAAAGAAAAGAAAAAGACCCATTTGACTTTCAACTCTTTCTCTTGCAGTAAAATCAGGCATTAACATAAAATCACAATTTTTTTCCTTTGCCATAATAATATGAACCAGCCATTTCTGTAAAGATTTCTCAATCTACTCGGTAAAAACCCCAAAATCATAGTTTCATTCGTTTCCACTTCACGCACGAAATTCAGAAGTGATCTCCAAATGGAAACGAAAGTTACTTATGTTCTTTTTTTTAATCAAAGTACCGTATTTTTTGGAGTATAAGACTCACCGGACTACCTTTTTTGGTGAGGAGAAGAAGAAAAAGAAATCTGCCTCTGCCTCCCAGCAATTTTGCCTCATTGCAGCAAACAGCCTGCTTTACTTTCGGTTTCATTTTCAGCATAGCTTGATTAGCACAAGGAAAAAAAAAATCTGCTCCAGCAATTTACCTCCTTGCAGCAAGCAGCAGAGGCCCCCGCAAAACAGCTGAGAGCAAAACAGCTGAGAGTCGGGAGGCAGATCCAATCAACTTGTGCTAATTAGGCTGTGCTGAAGCTGAAAGGAGCTGTTTTTTTCTTGCTGCTTGCTGCAAGGAGGTAAACTGCTGGGAGGCAGAGGCCAAAGGGTGGGGGCCAGTGGGTGGGTGGGGCTACATTCGGTGTATAAGATGCACCTAAATTTTCACCCCCTTTTAGGAGGGGGGGGGAAAGGTGCGTCTTATACTCCAAAAAATACGGTACTCAATTTTGCCCTTTCGGCCAACTCCATCAACTTCTGCAACCATTCGTCCATAGTAGGAATCGAAGTATAAGTGCAAGCTAAGCGTAATTTTCAACAACCTTTCCCTATGCCTGAAGAGAAAAGTTTTCGATCAGGGTGCGCTACCTGCTCTAACGTATGAAACATGGACACTAACCGCACAATGGATATAAAAGGATCAAGGGGGGGGGCAAAGAGCCATGGAAAAACACATACTGTTGTGGCCCGCCAGCTGCCAGCAGAGCTGGCGGCAGACTCAAGACGATGAGGAGGTTGGGGAAAAATTTGGGCCAGTGCTGGAGTCTGAGGAAGGCTCTGATGGATGCTCTGCATCAGACACAGAGATAGAGCCAGGGCCGTCCAACATTTCCCAGCCACTGGAGAGGCAGCTGCTTTTGGAGGCTGAGATGAGTGAGGAGGAAGAACAGCTGGGGCCTGTTCCAGATGTGCGTATGTGCAGAGCTGTTAGGAGAGGAGAACAACAGAGGACAAGGAGTCAACTCAGGAAGCAAAGCACACGTGGACCCTGAATGGCCCCTCCATGGCTGGGGAATAAATAGAAGGAAAGGGGAGTGGTGGTCGTAGGAGACAACCGTTCGTATTTCTGAAGATTTTGCTCATTGTGTTTCATGCCTCAGAGCTTCCAATTTTGCGGCTGGAAGCTCCCAGCCTGGCAATTATTTCAAAGAACTGATAAAATAAAGAGGGTTTTTATCGTGACAAGGTGTTGTGACCCAGGCCCACGTAGTTGATATTAAATGCAAAACAAAGTTCCAGAAAACAAACAAATTGTATTAAAACAGCTGAGAATGAACTGATTCTCAGCGTATTCTAAATGAAATGAAAGCAAAGTCCTCAAAACACCAGTCTTTAGTTTATCTCTGACCTTGTGATAATTAGGCAAACTGCCAAAGGCTTTTCTTGGCAACAGTTCAGAAACAGAAGAAATAACTACAGCCAAACAAGAAGCAATTCTCTCAACGGTTGTTTTCCGGCAAAGAGCCCAAGAGCTGTTGCTGGTCTTTTAAGCCTTATGGGAGGGGCCAATCATCTCATGGCCTTACTCCTGAGTCGTCCTCTCTGCTTTAACTGCTCCTGCCTTCTGGCAGCGCTTCTCATACGTGCATTAGGAACAGGCTCCATCTGTTCCTCTGCCTCTCTGCTGTCAGCCTCTGGAGGCTCCAAAGTCCGCACATCACTCCCCGATGGCCCTGGCCCCATCTCTGCCTCCGACACCGAGCCCTCATCTGGGCCTTCCCCAGCCTCCAGGACTGGCCCACGTTCTTCCTCAGCCTCATCGCTGTCCAACTCTGCTGCCAGCTCCGCAGGCTGCTGGCGGACCACAACACAAGGAGTCGGTTTCTTGTTTCTGCTAAGGCTGGGTCAGAACACACACACACACATACACACAATTACAAGACAGGATAGAAAGACCCACGTGCAGATTAGAGAACAAGCCGAAGTCTACGATATCATCAAGAGAAGAAAAGAATTGCAATGGAAATGGTCACAGAGCAAGAAGAACTGATGGCCGACAGAGCAAGGCAGTCACAGAAAGGATCTCACTTGATAAAAAGCATCCATGAAAGAGACCGAAAACAAGATGGATTGACAACCAAAATATATCCTTTCCTTGAGAGGGTGGAGCATAACTTACAGGATCCTTTTTTTTTTTGTGGTGGGGGCATCCT